>NC_083342.1:48397648-48704873 GCF_019175385.1 Lycium barbarum
AAGAAGCGTCAAATGATTTGGACAGTTGTCGCACTGGCGGAGTAGGGAGCCTACGGGGAAGGTTGGGGCAATGCGGAGCTAGACGAGTATCTGCAGAAAATGGAGATATTAATTCTTCCGAGAACCAGTAACGCGTAAACCATGTCAAACCAAGACCAATCAATATCCGATTCGAACTACTCCTAGAATAGTTTCCGGTGCGAAATGAAATTCATAGGATATATATATAAGTAATTCAAAGGATAAATAGAAATATTTGATCGGATTCGATTCAATTTAGTAATGAACAAAACAAATAGCATTTCCCATCAACTTTCAAGTAGATAAAGAAGTTAAGGCTAGTGACATCAGCTATCGGCTATTGGCCTTTGTGAAAGCTCCTCCTCAATATGTTTGATCCCTTTCCAAGCCTTCCTCTTCGTCAATGATTATGGGGCGCTCCTTCCCTTTACCCAAAGAGTGCTCAAAAAGCACAAAGCTCAAATGGAAGAGGATGTGGCAACTGTTGACACCTAATTTTTGACCTCGCATAATTTATTTCAAACACTTATAGTCCCCGGATAATAAATAAAATGAATTGGGCATTTTGAAAACCTTAAATGTTTTTTATGAATTGTCCAGGTCAATATTTCTTTCTCTTAAATTAATAAAAGGGATTTCTATGCATCATAAATTTATTTCGAAATTAATGAGTACTGTTAGGATATTTTATGAGATTTTGTAAAAATTAATTAATTAATTAAAGGAGAGGAAAAGAAATGAGTTTTTCATTTATTTAGCTATCTAGAATTATCAAGAAATCAAAATTTTGCAAATATTTTCCTTTTAAATCTATGGGGGGTTTGAGTAATTTAAATAATTTAAGTAGTTAATCATTTAATCCTTTGAAACCTTTGATTTTTTAAAAAATAGGCATAATTTCCCAAAAATATTTTTATTAGGCTAATTAATTAATTAAGTGATAATTATGGAAAAATTGATCCTTTTGTATAATTATTTTTCTTATGACCACAATTTAATTAATCAGGTCATGATTTAAAGAAATTAGAGTTAGTTTGCAAAATTTAGCCTACTAATGTTTTCACTTGAAATAACCAGTTTTTATTTTTATCAAAACTTGCTAGTTAGGCCATGTATGGCCATAGTTGAAGTGACCAGCTGAATTAAAATCAATTAAGGCCAAAATTGGCCATAATTTGAATGATTAGCTAGGTCAGATTTGCTTATGGGCCCCGTTCGCAATTTTGGGCCCATTAATGTAATTTGGCCCATTGTTACACTATGTTTACGAGAAAAATAATTACATTCTAAATTTACCTAATTAATAAATTACTAGTTTTAATCCTTTAATATTATATGTATATGCGCTTACTAGTATACATATATATGTATACATAGTTATACATATACATGTATACCTTAGTATACATATATATATGTATACCAAAAAATAACGATGGACCTCTTATTCTAAATCTGGATCGGGTCCAGCCCAAACCCCTTAAAAAAGAAGAAGAGAGAGGAGCGTTTAAAGTGGGATATACCCCCCCCCCCCCCCCCCCCCCATTTCCCCATTTCCCACATTTTCCTAAAAACCTTCCCCCTCCCCTTTCTCTCTCTTCCCTTTTCTTTGCTAAACCCTAGCGCCGCCTGCAAAAACTTTCTCTCTCTATGTCAAAAATGGCGAGATTTCAGAGCAATGGCAGTCGCAGGCAACTTTACCATGTCCATTTTGGTGAAAGCATTAAATATCATACCCAAATTTGTGGTTTCAAGTCGCGAATATGGTAATAAAATCAATTTTCTTTCCCGTCTTTGCTTTATTACGCTAAGATTATTGTTGCACTATGCTTAAATCTTATTAGTCGAGTTGGAAAAGGTCGGATCGAACCAGATAGGGTTCAAATCTGACCATCCACATTTTTGAGAAATCGTGTGAAGCGTAGATCTATTATTTGAAAAGCATTTTCTGGTGATTAGATTTTGTCCCACATCATTTGTTTTGAGAGATTTAGGCAATTTTGGGGGTCTATAAATAGAACCCCAACCCCTTTGCAAAAACAAGTTTGAAAGTCTGGAAAAAGGTCGAAAAAATAGAAAGAGAAGAAAATGGATTTTGAGAGAAAAATCTGATTGTTTCTTCAAGTTTAAAAGTTTTGAAAGGTTTTCAGGAGTTAGAAAGGTTTGATGGAATCTAAAAAGAGGCGAATTTCAAACATTAAGCCTCTTGCTGCACTATTTGTGAAGTCTTTTTCTTGAGTCAAAAAATTTCATTTTTTCTTTCGTGTGGTCTGTGAGGCTGGGATGTGAGATTATTCGTTTTTTATCAGGCTGCACAACAAAAAGGTAATTCTTTATCCTCTTCCTTTATTTTTGTAATTAGTTTACATATTAATAGTTTGTTAATGATGTTTGGTTGCTGGTTTACCCATGATTTAGTTAAGTTTATGTGTTAAAGGAGCTTCGGTTGTGATATAGATATAGAGTGTTGCTTGTTGTCTTTTCAATCATGTCTGGCATTGGCAAATGGTCTCTCTTGGAAAGGTTTGAATGCGTATGCCTAAGCAATGCAATAAATTTTTAAATATCCTAGAGTAAACTCTAAGAATATCCTGCAGTAGATTTGGTGTGGTTATGAATGTTGAAGGTCACTTTTCTTGATGCCTAAGGCTTGAGTCTGATAAGAACAGAATCATATAATTTATGATAGTTTGGAAGTTTATAGGCTAATGTAGATCCTGCTCCATATAATGGAACATTTATAATGCTACAGTGTTTATTTTGGAGACTCTGAAGTAATTGTTTCACATTTCTGAATGAAAAATGTAACTTTTCCTTACTGAGCCCTTTTTGAGACCTTTTATGCTTTGCTTGATTATTAGTTAATTGATATGAGACTGTGATTGGAATAAAGTCTAGGAAATACCATGACTAGATTGAAAACAAGCTTAGAAGGAGTAAATTCATCTATAAGAAGTCTAATGGCAATTGTCCAAAGTGTTTGAAGTTGTGTTTGCCCATATTTTTGTGAGTCAGAAATTTCCCCAGGTCTGTTTGAGTGTATTAAAGATGGTCTAATGACTCTGAGTAATGGTGTATTGTGCATTAAAAGGCGACTTTAAAGGAGGTGACATCTAGAGCAGAACAGGGCAATCCATAACGAAGCTGAAACTTAGGATCACTAATAAGATAATGGGGGTCTCAAGGGCCTATTAGGAATTGATAAGAGCCTAGAGAAACTGTTAAGGTTGATTTGAAATAAAAAAGAGAGCATTATGTGCCATTAACTGAACTGAGTGTCATGTTTGGTCTCACTTAGGTAGGATTTAGGTCCTATATTCATATTACTTATTTTACTATCTTTTTCCTGTCTAATTTTATCAAAAGGAGTCCTAGATAGATTTAAGAGGTCATTGAAAGTCTTGATGTGTATTTTAACTGTCCAAAGAAATGATTGAGATAGTTGGAATTGGATTTGTCCTGAATTTGGAGTTTGATATTCAACTTGATTTGCTCAGAAATCTTAAGTAACTCAACTATCCCACTTTCTTAAGTATAAATGTTTTAAGGTATTAAATAAGGTTTCATATGGTATGATCTTAAACCTGGGGTTGACGAGAAACTATTTGATTCATATGATTAGGTAGGACTTAAATGAGACTTTTTTTAAGGGATGGGCAGTGGCAAGCCACCTTTGTCCATGAGTTTTGGTAGTTGGTATGTGGCAGGAGATTGAGGTAAAAGGATGGGGTTTTCTTTATGAGATTAAAAGGTTGAGCCTACGTGTGAGCTGGAGGTAATGATCAGTGGGACCTGGGATCCCTTTTTGCTGAAAGCAAGGTGCTGGAAAGGGATGGGGAGGTGATGACCTGACACTATCCAACCTCTCTTTTAGGACCCTCATGTCACGACCCGACTAGAGGGCCGCGACGAGCGCCCGGTGCTAGCCCACCCGGGCACTATGTTCGCATGCACCCTTTAACTCTTGGAAACTATGTTCACAAGCATCGGTCCATTGAAACTTTGCCGATTTCTGGGTCAACTTTGTGAGTGGTGCAGATATAGAAGAAAAACCTTCAACGAACCTCCTGTAATAACCTGCTAAGCCCAGAAAGCTACGAACCTCCGTAGGAGTTGTGGGTCATGGCCAAGTCTTCACGGCCTCAATCCTTTGACTATCCACTCGAATACCATCGGTTGCCACAATATGCCCTAGAAATGCCACTGAGTTCAACCAAAACTCGCATTTGGAACCTTGCAAATAACTCTCGAGTTCGAAGAACTCCGAGGACAATACGCAAATGATCCGCATGTTCTGACTCGGACCTAGAATACACCAAGATGTCGTCGATGAATACTATCACAAATAAATCCAGAAAGGGCCTGAACACACTATTCATCAAATCCATAAATACCGCTGGCGCATTAGTTAGCCCAAATGACATCACCCGGAATTCAAAATGACCGTATCTTGTTCTAAAAGCTGTCTTGGGGATATCTTTCTCCCTTACTCTCACTTGATGATACCCGGACCTCAAATCAATCTTCGCAAACCATTTGGCACCTTGCAATTGATCAAACAAGTCATCAATCCTCGGGACAGGATATTTATTCTTAATCGCCACTGTCACGACCCAACCCCGTGGGCCATGACTAGTGTCCTAACTGGACACTCATATACACATTCGCTTACCGGACCGACATACCCAAAACAATCATATTTTAGCGTAAGTTAATTTATATAGATACAGAGGAAAACATCATCTTAAGCGGCCACGTATATCAGACATATCAAACACATCATACCGAAACCCGTAGGCAGGCGGAATGTACATCACCTGAACGTACAAACATATGCAAACATATAGGCCACTTAGGCCATTATAGTAACCGGGCCGCTTAAGGCATAGATTTCAGACCAAACCAATCAAACATGACCCATGACCCACAATATGTCTACAGGCCTCTAATAAACATAACAAAATCATATGACGGGACAGGGCCCCGCCGTACCCCTGAACGAATATACATATGCACAACGGTAGAATATGTACCCAAAATATGGCTCCTGAACAAAGGAGCACTTCAACTGCTGGAGAGATGTCCTACGCTGGCGGATCACCAACTCGATCGTCTGTACCTGCGGGCATGTAACGCAGCCCCCGAAGAACAGGGGGTCAGTACGGAAGATGTACTGAGTATGTAAAGCATGTAACAAAGTGAATAAAATCATAAACAGAAATAAAGTACAGAACACAGGTATAGAAAGTAAGCACGAGATGCAAAGTAACCAAACAACTTACTGGAACCATAGACCATGCATGCCAAGAACGGTATCCGGTCCTTTGCAGGACCCGGGGAAAACGTGGCGCCGCCCTGCCCTCGGCACCACACACATCTAACTCCAGAAGTTTTGCTCTGAAATCTCCGACACACACAAATCATAATATCATATCATAATAACAGATCATATGTGGTTCAGCGAACCAGAACACATCTAACTCCATAACACATCTAACTTCGGAATCCATATACGGTGCCCGACCCTCGAGCGAGGGACTTGGGAACCGCGCGCACGATATAAACCAGCCCGGGACTCGGCGAAGGAAGTCACAACATATGCACGAACAGAGTAGTGAGAAACTAATGCACATAAACCAAGACTCAATGGAATGATCAAACGTATTATCAGAATATTCGTAATGGATTTCTTACATAGCATACTTTTGTCAGAATACTTATATCGGAATACTTGTAACAAATACTCATGTCAAAATATTCATATCAAAATATTCATATCAGAATACTTATATCCAAATGCTTATGCCGGAACGTTTACATCAAACTACTTATGTCAGAGTACTCGTAGCGGAATGCTTGTATTAGAGAGGCATGCGAATCAGAACGAACTCGGAGTAGTTAATATAGCTATTATTAGTAGTTAGAATGATAATCAAAAGTTTCCTTTACTTATCATACGGAAATGAGTCAAAACGAACAATAGAGTAGAGATCGGGAATAGTGGACCCACCTCGGGTCAAGTCGAGGTGGCGGACATAAATTACAAGCATTAGACTCTATGGAGTCATCCGTGAAAGTTTCAAAGCGATTCTCTCACATTTGTGCAATTTATGGATGTTTGAATAGTTTTCCAACAAAGTATAAGAATTATAATTCAATTGTACTGAATGAATAGTACCAAAATTCAGACTCGCATTCCTATGAGCAGAATAACCTATGAGACTCAAATCCGACCCTAGTACACCTAGGACATGCCAAGGAAAGAAAGGGGACAACTTTACATACCTTTCGCGCTTCTTACGCTTGTCCAAACTCAATCTCCGTTTCGCCCAAAACCTACAATTGGTCATAGTTACCAATTATGTGTTGCAAGCTTTTAAGAATCCAACTTAAGTCTATATTTGTGTACCGAAATTTCGGCAGCATCTCCCCTATAAATTCGACGTCCCCGAGAATCATCTCGGCCCAAAATATCAACAACAACAACCCAACAATACCAACAACATCAACAATCATCACAAAATACATTATAATGTAAATAGTCTTCTTTTCTACATAGTTCAACAACTTCCATTCCAACTTCATATTTTCAATTCAATATCAACATTCTCATATTCATTTACTAATCAAAATCACTCCAATACAATTCGGAAACATTTCATATCATTTTACAAAATATTCACAAAATATAATATACAAATTTTCCACCAAACCCTAATCCACCCAAAACCTCCAATTTTCAACATAAATATTCACAACACATTTTTTTATCTTCCAATTTCATTTACAACAATCACCACTTACACCTTACAACTTCATTTCCTCAATTACATAATTTATAATGAAATCGCATACTTTCCGACAACAACTCAACAACAAATTCTTCATGCTAACTCAAGCTATTATTCTCCCATCTACTTCACAAAGCTAATATCAACACAATCAACATACTAAATATGACTTGTTCATCTCCCCTTCACCCTACACTACACGGCCACACATATATTCACCCACAACACACAAATTTCATATTTTTCACTCATTTCCACATACTACAACATGTATACCTCTTCCATAACATAATAAAAACATAAAATTCTTACCTATTCTCTTCAACTTCTTCACTTAACCAAAGTGCAGAAACAATAAAACGGATGGCCTATCTTCCGAAATAATTACACCACGTTGTAGAGGGCCCTTGAATTAGTAGGAATATCACAAGAAAATAATTTTTGGGAACAAATTTCAAGGGGTGAAATTTGGATGGGTTGGCCGAAATATGGCCCCTTTTTCTTGCTCTCCTTGCTTTGTTTTCTTTCTATCAATTGTTCTTGAAATTTCTAAGTGATAAAGACCCCTTAAATAATTTTATCACATGGAATTTTTTTGAGGCATGGGCTTGGGCCATAGTGGCCAGCCACCCCCTCTTTTTTGGGCTTCAATTTCATTTTTTTAGCCCAATTTGGTCATGGATCTTATTTTGTAATTCCCGAAATTAATTTTCAAAATTTCCAATTTTGCCCTGGGCCTTTCTCCGTATTTCCTCATCAACATTTCATGAACATCACATATGTAGTAAGTAAAATAAAACATAACCTTATTTCTCACAAGTCCCAATTATTTCAAAAAAAAATTTCGAATGCGCAAAAGTACGGGTTATAACATCCTCCCCCCCTTTTGAACATTCCTCGACTGTTCGACTAACCTTATGGGGTTTCGTCATACTTGGGGGAGGTCTCTGTCTTTTCCTTCAAAAATTTTCAAGCATTACAATTGGTATCTTCGTTTGCATACTCACTTACTTTTTAGTTCCAAGCATCATTATACTAAATCCTTCCAGCTTTACTCAGCGGTGGGACTAGTATTCATTTACTTATAACATTTGCACCATACCTTCTGCTTTGTCTTTTTGGTTGCATTCAGTCAATGTTCTTCATTCACCGCAATACTGACTGCTGGGCCCCACCTGTTAATCCATATAATCATGATTCGGAAGTCACCCGTGTACACACACACTTACTGTCATTTCACTTACAATATATCCTCGAGCACTGTCCCAACTTATTCTGATTCCCAAACTTTGTCGCACTCCCTTCTTCCTTCTTCGCTGACTGAGTCTGCCTTAGGCTACCCGACCTATTCATTTCAAGGCTTTTAATCATCTGGTACGTTATACTTTCCTTTAGGTTACCCCAGAGTTCCCATCGGTCTTTTATATAAACGTTTGTGAAAATTGAGTTCACTTCCCAGGGGGTCACCCATCTCAAGATTGCTTTGGCCCTAGCACGCTTAACCCCGTAACTTTCACACATTTTGATGCATTAATGCTGATGTAATTGCGTCAACTACCCCACACGACCTTTTCCACCTAATCTAGGGTAAGTCAGGGTCTTAACAATTTTCAGGAAGTTTTCGTAGCGGGGCCCACTTCGATCTAGAGAAAATCTTTTATTTTTAGAACTTACGTAATTATTGGGTTAGTCTTTTAAGCTCTTAACGTTCACCTTTTATTAGTATGAATAGTTACCTCTAAGGATCCTATCATTTCAGGTTTTATCCAGATTCTATTAGCAACTAGGAGGGGAAAATATATCCCAAGATAGCGCCTAGACCTATCAATGCATATATATATTTCGAGAAAAGGTCAATAATGCACCTGCGTCCGCGTCTGATGGTGCCCCTGGGTCCTGTCGACTGGGTAAGGCATAGATGCGGTGCGAAGGACCGCTAGAACTGGAACCCCCTCCGCGGCCTCTACCGCGGCCTGCTGGTGCCGGCGTGCCCTGCCCTGTAGGGCGTATAACTGCAGGTGAGGATGAACCGTCAACCGACCCCGCGGGCTGGACTGCACCACTAGAACTACCCAGCAATGGGCAATCTCTCATGATATGGCCTTGACGGCCGCAAGAATAACATGCACCTGTAGCTCGATAACATTCCCCCGGGTGGGGCTTGCCACAGTAGGAACACGGAGGCACGGGTGGCCTCGACTGACCAAGAGCTCTGCTCACCTGTGAGCCTGAAACCCTGAAGCTCTGGCCCGGGAACTGTGGGGGTGTGCTCTGAACTGGCTGGGAAGAACGCCTGCTACCCTGCTGTAGAGATGACCCACTTCGAAACTCTCCAGAATATCCAGCCGATCTGGCTCTCTTAGGCTGGCTCCTGTCGAGACCCCTATCAAGCCGACGTTCCCTACGTCGGTCTTCCATGCCCTGGGTGTATGCCTGCACCCGGGCAATATGCATCCCTGGCTGGGAAGCCATCGCCAGGCAGCTGTCTATAAAATAAGGATCTAGCCCATCACATACCGGTGCACCCTGTCGGCCATATCAGCTACTATAGCGGGTGCATACCTAGCCAGTGAGTCGAACTCTAGGCTATATTCTCGAACACTCCTACCGTTCTGTCTCAGGTGCAAGAATCAGTCAACCCTAGCTCTCCGCAGCTCTGGAGGTAGAAAATGATCAAGGAAGGCCCTAGTAAACTCGGCCCACACTGCTGGGGGAGCGCTGTCACCCCTGGATAACTCCCAGGACTCATACCAGTTAGCAGCTACCTCATATAACCGATACGAAGCCAACTCGACGGACTCAGTCGGCGAAGCCTTAATCAACCGTAACACGCGCTCCATCTTTCTGATAAACTCCTGGGGATCCTCTTCGGGTTTTGTCCCGAAGAACTCTGGAGGACTACATGTCAAGAACTCACGGGCTCTAGAACTATCATGTCTATCTGCACGATCACCCACAAATCCGTGCCTGTGAACCTGCTCCGCCATCAGTCTGGTCAACAACTGGACCGCATCTCGCATAGCCCTATCCTCCGCCCCTGGCTGTGGAGCTGGAGGCTCGAGTACTGAAACCCCGGGAGCTAGCGGTGGAGCCGCCCCCTGATCAGCAGCTGCTGCTGCTCCAATCTCCTCTGGTAAGGGCGGTGTAACAGAACCGGATGACGGGGGTGCATCCTCAAGTACAGGCTGGGTACGGGCCCTAGTAACTCTCTGGGCCCGACGGGTCTCTCCTAACTCTATCACCGATTTTCCCTTCTAGGCAGCTGTTGCTTTCCTCGGAGGCATCGCTGAAAACATAACAAATCGTTAGGAGGGAGTCATCCTATTAATACGGCTCTATCGTACGATCTAAGATCCAAAGAAGGGTAACATCCTAGATGTCTTGTAGCCTCCTGTTTATAGATGTGGTGCACAACACACCGATAAACAAGACTCTACTAGACACGGCCTGTAGACATTCCGAGGACAAACCGCTCTGATACCACTTCTGTCACGACCCAACCCCGTGGGCCATGACTAGTGTCCTAACTGGACACTCATATACACATTCGCTTACCGGACCGACATACCCAAAACAATCATATTTTAGCGTAAGTTAATTTATATAGATACAGAGGAAAACGTCGTCTTAAGCGGCCACGTATATCAGACATATCAAACACATCATACCGAAATCCGTAGGCAGGCGGAATGTACATCGCCTGAACGTACAAACATATGCAAACATATAGGCCACTTAGGCCATTATAGTAACCGGGCCGCTTAAGGCATAGATTTCAGACCAAACCAAACAAACATGACCCATGACCCACAATATGTCTACAGGCCTCTAATAAACATAACAAAATCATATGACGGGACAGAGCCCCGCCGTACCCCTGAACGAATATACATATGCACAACGGTAGAATATGTACCCAAAATATGGCTCCTGAACAAAGGTGTTATGTCCCGTGTTTTCGCATAATTGGAAATCTTGAAATAATTAAGACTTGTATGTTATAAGGCAATATTTTGATTTTAGTTAATATGTTGATGTCATTTATGGAAGTGTTGGTGCAAAGAAGTCGGGGAAGTCCAAGGGCAAAATTTGGAATTTCGGAAATTAGTTTCGGGAATTACAAAACGAGAGTTTTAACGAATTGGGCTCAATAAATATTTATGAAATTTGGGCCCAAAAATATAGGGGTGGCCGGCCAAGAGGCCATGGCCCAACCCACTTATGGATCATGTGAGGATCATGTGCTTAACTTAAGGGAGCAACAATATATAGTCATACAAATCCATTAGAATGTTCAAGAAAAACATTAAAACAAAAAAAAAAAAGAGGAGAACAACCACCAAACACCTCTCGGCCGAACTCTCTCCAAGAAAAAAAAAAATCCAAGCTTTGATTCTAACCTTAAAAATCTTGTTCTTCTCATAATTGTAGTATATTCAAGACGCTCTTCGACGTGATATAATTGGTTTGGCACAAGAGCGACGTTTGCGGCGGATTGAAACTTGAAGGAAAAGGTGAGAATTCTTCCTCTTTTGTGTTATGGAACAAGTGTGAATATTATGAGGATTGGAAATAGACGAGAATTACGTAGTTTTGGTATGTATGTGTGAAACCGTGTGTGTGTGTGTGATGAAGTTGGCCGTGAGCCATGACATAGTTAAGGGAAGGTGAATTTGATTTTGTTTAGTTTGTCTAGTGCGTCGTTGTGACATTTATGACGTGAATGATCGTTTAATGAATTGAATTGGTGTTGGAAAATGATTTCGGAACATTATGGGAAGGTGTATACGTTTGGTATATTTGTGTATATCATTGTATATCTATGATGCTAAAGACTTTAAATATGACTTATGGTTGATGTTAATGAATTTGGAGTGAAACAATGAGAGTTAGAACGTTCGTCGTAATTTTTGATGTTTTGAATGAAATGTGGAAAGTAATGAACTTTGGGGAAATTTTGTATATGGTTTGGAGCATAATTGGGGTGTGATGGAATACTTTTGAGTGATTGAATGAATACAATAATGTGGACATAGATTTGGAATTTTGAAGTTTGAATGAAAGTTGCCAACTTATATAGTAAGGAAGAACATTGAAGTTAGAATGGTTTGATTATGGTTTATGTTGTTTGATGATGTTTGGGTTGTTGTTGTTGATGCATTTTGAGCCGAGCTAAGTCTCGGGGGTGTTAGATATATAGGGGAAATGTTGCCGAAATTTCGGTAGACAAAAATCAAGTTAATGGAAATTTTAAGCCTAAGAATCTCTAATTGGTAACTTTGACCATTTGTAGATTCTGGACGAAACGGGATTTGATTTTGGGGAAATCATAAGACGTCTATAAGGTATGTAAAGCTTCCCACTCCTTCGTTTGGCATGTCTTAGTATGTTAGGTGAATATTGGAACCCCCGGAGCATTTCTGCTCCTCGAAACCCGATTTACAAAACGACTACTATTCATTCAATTCAATTGAAGCCTAAAGGCTCTATTTTGGCTAGAATGCAACCAAATGTTCGAAACCTATCGAAATGTGATCGGGTCACTTCGTAAATTATGTTCGCCACCTCAATTTGACTCGAGGTGGGCCCGCTAACCCCGAGACGCCCTAGTTGTCCTATCGGGCTCTCTTTTTGGATGAACTTCGATATGAGACCTTCGACTTTGAGACTTCCCTCTATGAATTATGTTTTGACTATTACGATATGTTAAGTTTTGTTTTGAGCCATACGTACCACTTTGGAAACATTTTGTGAAATAAACCTTCGTATCAGCTAAGTATTCGGTTATTTTGGGTTATGAAATGACTTATGAAATCATTATGTTTTGAAAGGCTATTTTGAAATATGATTTGCATTTGTTTGCTCACGACTCCGCTCGTGCCTTACTATGACTTCGTTCACCGGTTCCCGGGCCGGTTATGATTCGTGCGCCCTATGATAATTCGGCCGTATGCTGTGTTACGGTTCCGGAGGCCTCGCCATAGGGCCGGGTTCCGTTTGGAGTTATGCTGTGATATGGCTAGTGATGCGATACGCTGACTTATGTTTGTGTTCGGGGATGTACGGAGATTCGAAACCTTCTGGTGTTATGCTGTGTGTGGCGCCAGCGTCGGAGTGGCGACCACGTTCTTGAGCGTTTGCATGATTTCGTTTGCATTATGTATATGTATATGATTTGATACGGATTTTGACATACTGATTGGTACTTCCCTTTGATATCCGATTTGCTTTCAGTTTTGGCTCATATTTCTGTACTCCGTGCTTTACATACTCAGTACATATTTCGTACTGACCCCCTTTCTTCGGGGGGCTGCGTTTCATGCCCGCAGGTACAGATATTGGGGATCCTCCACTGTAGGCTTCACTCTCTGCTATTTCGGAGTACTCCTTCTTGACTCGGAGTCCACTTTTGGTACAGACTTCTTTTGCTATGTATATATTCTGTACATTTGACTATTTGGGTACGGCGGGGCCCTGTCTCGCCATATGTCTTTGTTTTGAATTCGTAGAGGCCTGTAGTCATATATGTGGGGCGAGGGTCCTATGTATGTTTGTTTGATTTTGTTTTCTGGTCTTACAGCGGTCAGTTTGTTATGATGGCCCTAAATGGCCCTTATGCTTATACTTGCACTTATGACCGGCGATGTCTATTCCGTCGCTCCGTTTGGATTCGATATGACATTTTGATTTGTGCGACCGCTTAAGACATATTTTGATATAACCTATGTTGATATGACTTTTATGAAATTCTGAAATACCTTCTGACTTGGTAAATGAATATGTGATTTGGTCTGGGTACCCAGGTAGGGTGCCAATCGCGGCCCACGGGGCTGGGTCGTGACAAAAGGAGCACTTCAACTGCTGGAGAGATGTCCTATGCTGGCGGATCACCAACTCGATCGTCTCTACCTGCGGGCATGTAACGCAGCCCCCGAAGAACAGGGGGACAGTACGGAAGATGTACTGAGTATGTAAAGCATGTAACAAAGTGTATAAAATCATAAACAGAAATAAAGTACAGAACACAGGTATAGAAAGTAAGCACGAGATGCAAAGTAACCAAACAACTTACTGGAACCATAGACCATGCATGCCAAGAATGGTATCCGGTCCTTTGCAGGACCCGGGGAAAACGTGGCGCGGCCCTGCCCTCGGCGCTACACACATCTAACTCTAGATGTTTTGCTCCGAAATCTCCGACACACACAAATCATAATATCATATCATAATAACAGATCATATGTGGTTCAGCGAACCAGAACACATCTAACTCCATAACACATCTAACTTCGGAATCCATATACGGTGCCCGACCCTCGAGCGAGGGACTTGGGAACCGCGCGCACGATATAAACCGGCCCGGGACTCGGCGAAGGAAGTCACAGCATATGCACGAACAGAGTAGTGAGAAACTAATGCACATAAACCAAGACTCAATGGAATGATCAAACGTATTATCAGAATATTCGTAATGGATTTCTTACATAGCATACTTTTGTCAAAATACTTATATCGGAATACTTGTAACAAATACTCATGTCAGAATATTCATATCAAAATATTCATATCAGAATACTTATATCCAAATGCTTATGCCGGAACGTTTACATCAAACTACTTATGTCAGAGTACTCGTAGCGGAATGCTTGTATTAGAGAGGCATGCGAATCAGAACGAACTCGGAGTAGTTAAGATAGCTATTATTAGTAGTTAGAATGATAATCAAAAGTTTCCTTTACTTATCATACGGAAATGAGTCAAACCGAACAATAGAGTAGAGATCGGGAATAGTGGACCCACCTCGGGTCAAGTCGAGGTGGCGGACATAAATTACGAGCATTAGACTCTATGGAGTCATCCGTGAAAGTTTCAAAGCGATTCTCTCACATTTGTGCAATTTATGGATGTTTGAATAGTTTTCCAACAAAGTATAAGAATTATAATTCAATTGTACTGAATGAATAGTACCAAAATTCAGACTCGCATTCCTATGAGCAGAATAACCTATGAGACTCAAATCCGACCCTAGTACACCTAGGACATGCCAAGGAAAGAAAGGGGACAACTTTACATACCTTTCGCGCTTCTTACGCTTGTCCAAACTCAATCTCCGTTTCGCCCAAAACCTACAATTGGTCATAGTTACCAATTATGTGTTGCAAGCTTTTAAGAATCCAACTTAAGTCTATATTTGTGTACCGAAATTTCGGCAGCATCTCCCCTATAAATTCGACGTCCCCGAGAATCATCTCGGCCCAAAATATCAACAACAACAACCCAACAATACCAACAACATCAATAATCATCACAAAATACATTATAATGTAAATAGTCTTCTTTTCTACATAGTTCAACAACTTCAATTCCAACTTCATATTTTCAATTCAATATCAACATTCTCATATTCATTTACTAATCAAAATCACTCCAATACAATTCGGAAACATTTCATATCATTTTACAAAAAATTCACAAAATATAATATACAAATTTTCCACCAAACCCTAATCCACGCAAAACCTCCAATTTTCAACATAAATATTCACAACACATTTTTTTATCTTCCAATTTCATTTACAACAATCACCACTTACACCTTACAACTTCATTTCCTCAATTACATAATTTATAATGAAATCGCATACTTTCCGACAACAACTCAACAACAAATTCTTCATGCTAACTCAAGCTATTACTCTCCCATCTACTTCACAAAGCTAAAATCAACACAATCAACATACTAAATATGACTTGTTCATCTCCCCTTCACCCTACACTACACGGCCACACATATATTCACCCACAACACATAAATTTCATATTTTTCACTCATTTCCACATACTACAACATGTATACCTCTTCCATAACATAATAAAAACATAAAATTTTTACCTATTCTCTTCAACTTCTTCACTTAACCAAAGTGCGGAAACAATGAAACGGATGGCCTATCTTCCGAAATAATTACACCACGTTGTAGAGGGCCCTTCAATTAGTAGGAATATCACAAGAAAATAATTTTTGGGAACAAATTTCAAGGGGTGAAATTTGGATGGGTTGGCCGAAATATGGCCCCTTTTTCTTGCTCTCCTTGATTTGTTTTCTTTCTCTCAATTGTTCTTGAAATTTCTAAGTGATAAAGACCCCTTAAATAATTTTATCACATGGAATTTTTTTGAGGCATGGGTTTGGGCCATAGTGGCCGGCCACCCCCTCTTTTTTGGGTTTCAATTTCATTTTTTTTAGCCCAATTTGGTCATGGATCTTATTTTGTAATTCCCGAAATTAATTTCCGAAATTTCCAATTTTGCCCTGGGCCTTTCTCCGTATTTCCTCATCAACATTTCATGAACATCACATATGTAGTAAGTAAAATAAAAACATAACCTTATTTCTCACAAGTCCCAATTATTTCAATTTTTTTTTCGAATGCGCAAAAGTACGGGTTATAACAGCCACCTTATTCAATTGCCGATAATTGATGCACATTCTCAAGGAGCCATGTTTCTTTCAAACAAACAATACGGGTGCTCCCCAAGGGGACGAACTAGGCCTGATAAACCCTTTCTCAAGCAAGTCTTTCAATTGCTCTTTCAACTCTTTCAATTCTGCGGGTGTCATTCTATAGGGAGGAATAGATATAGGCTTAGTGTCTGGCAACACATCAGTAGCAAAATCGATCTCCCGCTCGGGAGGAAGGCCTGGAAGCTCTTCCGGGAATACATCCGGAAATTCACTCACTACGGGAACTGACTGAAGAGTTGGCGACTCAGTTTCCACATCTTGAACTCGCACTAGGTGATAAATACAACCTTTCGTGATCATCTTCCTTGCTTTTAGATAAGAAATAAACCTACCTTTTGGTGACGCCGTATTCCTTTTCCATTCTAAGACTGGTTCTCCCGGGAATTGGAAACGAACCATTTTCATTCGACAATCAACATTGGCATAACAAGAGGCCAACCAATCCATGCCCATAATAACATCAAAATCTACAATTTCTAGCTCATGCAAATCAATCACGGTACGACGGTCACAAATCACAACTACAACATCTCTATATACTCGACTAGCTATTACCGATTCGCCCACGGGTGTAGAGACCTCAAAAGGTTTGATCGACTCCGGCTCGACTATAAATCGACCCGTAATATATGGAGTAACATATGACAATGTGGAGCCCGGATCAATCAAAGCATATACATCATGAGAGAATACTGATAATATACCTGTGACCATGTCAGGAGAAGATTCGAGATCTTGGCATATCCATACCGTCCTGAAGGGACGCAATCAAGCATTTATCCATCAAGTGTGGCCCTAGTCCCTTTACAAATCGATGCACCCGGTCACCCATATCCGCTACCATGGCCGAAGCATACTTAGCCTTGGATTTGAAGCGGAGACTATACTCTAGAGCACTCATGCTACCTTGCCTCAAGTTCAAGAATTTATCGGCCCTAGCTCGCCGAATTTCCGGAGGCATATAATGACGGAGAAAAGCATCAACAAACTCTTGCCATACCGGGGGAGGTGCATTAGCTCCCTGTGAAGCCATCAAAACTGTATACCACTGGATCGAGAAATCTCTCAACCTATATGACGCTAACTCCACCGACTCGGTGTCTGAAGCATGTATCAATCGGAGTGTCCTCAACATACCATCAATGAAGTCCTGATGGTCCTCCTCCGACTTTGACCCAAAGAATTTCGGAGGGTTCAAAGTAATGAAATCACGGGCCCTCGCACTAACAACCCTGTCACCCTGCCCTGTACTCTGCCGCTGAGCCTGGGCAGCAACCAACTGTGTAAGCAAATGTAT
This sequence comes from Lycium barbarum, assembly GCF_019175385.1. NCBI lineage: Eukaryota > Viridiplantae > Streptophyta > Magnoliopsida > Solanales > Solanaceae > Lycium > Lycium barbarum. Next base: position 48,415,284 of record NC_083342.1, read on the forward strand.
GGCCTCTTTTACATCTTGGCCTGAAGCATCCGGTGGAGGAGCTGGAGCTTCCTCTCGCTCTTCAGTAATAAGCACTGTCTGGGGGGACTGGGATCGGGCCTCACTTTCATCAGCTACCGGTGGTGGGGCTTTTCCGGCCCGCTTTTCTGCCACCGTCTGGCCCTTTTGGGCTGCCATAGCCTTTCTCTTTACAGGCATTTCTCAAATACATAACACACGGTTAAGGAACAAGAATTTCTTACATCATAGCTCTATCGCACGATTCTCATGAAGAAAGAAGGTCAATCATTCCTAAAATGTCCGCAGCTTCCTGTTTATAAGTGTGGCGCGCAACACAACAATAACCAAGACTCTACTAGACACGGCTCGTAGACATACCCTAGGACTGAACTGCTCTGATACCACTTTTGTCACGACCCGACTAGGGGGCCGCGACAAGCGCCAAGTGCTAGCCCACCCGGGAACCCCCTTAGCTTACACTTAGGCTTGCATCTAGGTGAGCCACATCATTAATCATACATTTCTAAGCATCAATCATGCTAGTACCATTGGACAACAACATTTTTAATCATCATAGGCATCTATGCCATAACAATGTACATGGGCCGACGAGGCCAACAAAATGATATACAAAATATAGGCCGACAAGGCCAGATATATCTAACCACATACACGTGACTACGAGCCTCTAAGAAGAGTATGACATAACACATGAGCGGGACAGGACCCCGCTATGCCCATAATTATATACACAAAAGAATAAGTACCCAAAAGCTATGGCTCCGAAGGAAATGGAGCTCTGCTATGCAACCTCTAAATAAACAGCTATGGATCAAGTCTGTCTCTCTGTGCACCTGCGGGCATGACGCAGCGTCCACAAACAAAAGGACGTCAGTACGAAGAATGTACTGAGTATGTAAAACATGATCAACATCGACATAGAAGCATAATAGACAACATATGAAGTAGCATAGGAGGGAGGACAATAATATCATCATCGTGGCACTTACTTGCTTTCCATAGAGGTATTCCGTCTCTATTGCGTACCCGCGTACATACATCCGTATCCGTACTTAATTATTCTCATAATCATTTACATCTCATATACATAACATATTCGTACTCTTAGTGATGTCATATACATAGCATATACACATATATACATAGATACATAGCATTTACATAGCATACCCGACCACGCAGGATCGGTGTCTCATACATACTTGGCCAACCAAGGCTCAAGGTTTCATCTACCTGGCCCTACCAAGGCATCAAGGTTATCCATACCATCTGCAGACGTGCGCGCGCGTTACGTAATCATATACACACATATACATATATTCTACCCGGCGTCATAAGCTCGGGGTTACATTATAGCCCTTCATAGGGACACATAAGTATAATAGCCCATAGGCACCTTTAGCATCATTATTATTATCATTACTATCAATATCACTATAATCGTCGTTGTCATTACATCTATCTTTTGGCCTTACTCGTCAGATGCGAAACTTAGTACAATCGTGGCGTATCAATAATCGTGAGCTTACAAGCCCGGAAGGTCAATCATTTGGAGAAAACGTACTCGTATAGAGGATTTAGAAATTTGGCCAAGGGACCATGCCTTATGAAAGAAAGGTTAGCCTTACATACCTTTTCCGTTGAACTATTCTACACTTGCACGTACTCCTCCGATGCTCACGTTTCTACCTTCATTAAGGTTATACTATCGTTAGAATCGATAACTAGCACAAATGGCTAAAGCTAGAGAAAATCGGACAACATCTCCTTTATTTATACCATGTTTTGCCCATGTCACAATTCAACTCCCAAACGTCAACAATACATTCACAATATCATAACAATAGCCATTAATAGTCTACATTATCCACATTCTCAATTCACTTTCATTCATGCATATTCGTTGTCACAACACCCAACTTCGTCCATTCATTTACAATGCCTATTTCATGATCTTAACGTCGTTTACAACACATTCTTATCACAACACAACAACAATCATGATTCAATTCAAACTATTTCTCAAAACGTCACTATTCATCATTCATGACCCATTTTGCTATACTCTTCTAATGACCAAGCATTTCAACTTTCAAATACCTTAAACAACATGGAAATATCATGAATCTTACCTTAAAAGTTGTAGGAACAAGCCTTAGTTGATAATACTCCACTTGAGCAAAAACCCTAGTTTTCCTCCATTTGGATTTCTTGACTTTAGATGATCTTTGATGGGTTCTTACTCTTGATTCACTTGGTTATGTTGTTATTCACTACGAACCCTTGAAAAATTGTATAATATATGTAGAGAGATGTTTTAGAGAGAAGGGGGTGTGAAGGGAAATGAAATGAAATCATCTTGGTCCCTTACATTTAATGAGCATTTTCAGCCCCGACCAAAATATACAGACCAACATACGGTCCGTATAAATTGTACGGGCCGTATGTCTGGCCATACATTTGGTCCAGAAACTTTTTTCCAATCTGGACTGATTATACGGTCCAGACATACGGACCGTATAATCCCAGTGAATCCGAAGTTCGTTCCGTCGATTCGTTTGATCTCCGATCCTCATGGAACCTCCTTAACACTTGTTCAACACTTCAATACCAATCTAAGGAACGTTATTACTCTTCCCCAAGACGTCATGAAGTTCTCGATCACTCGTTACTCGTAATTCCTTTTTGATACTTATCAAATACTTCTCCTTACCTAGCCAACTTTCTCGTCCTACGTTAGACGCCTTTGAAATCTCACTTAGGGTCATCAAATGACATTTATTACTCACACAAATATCATATACTTGTACTCCTTACTAGTTCATTTACCTGCGTACCAACGGAGGATTTTTCGAGGTGTAACACCTCAGGCTCCCTTAACTCCTTAAACCTTGTTCTCATGACTATGGAGGTTCAGTGAGGTTGTGTGATAGGCCAACGGTGGCTTGCCCAGCCTTGGGGGAAGTTTCTTATGATTCCTTGTTATTTAGAAACTAAGTTAGAGTAGTGGGACAACCACCTGTTATATCTTTGTAATGTCTTGAGTACTTTGGGTTCTGTGTTGTCTGAAATTAAGTTTGAAACAAAAAATAGGTGTCTGTCATGACCTTGTCATAATTAGAGAAGTTTAATTGCCATTATCTGAGCCCTCCCCCCCCCCCCCCCAAAGAGGTGAATCATATTTTTTCTCTCTGATGTCTGTATACATGTTACCCCTCTTTTCTTGAGATTTGCTTTGTCTGTTGTTGGCTTGCTTTTTCTTTGTTTTTTTTTTCTGAGAAAGGAGCTTTGAGATTGGTATGATTTTATGTGAGGATTGTGGCCATGTGCAGGCACTTAACTGAATTTAAACTTGGAAATGAACATTAGACTAATCTTAAATTGGTAAAAACTTCCCACTTCTTGAATTAATTAGTATCACCTAGACTTTGCTGAAAACTTGCAGTATAACCCAACCTAAATAAGAACTATGATCTGCTTAGCAACTACTAATCCTACATCTTTACTATTTCAAAGTCTTCTTAAACACAAAATTAGGAGAATGAAGTGACTAGTATTATTGTGCCTATGCTAAAATAAATAGTGTTCAATAGGAGTTGGTGTGATGTTGGAAATAGAGGTGTGTGAAGTACTCCTAAGGACAGTATGGGCAAATTGGTCTAGACTAGTCTTTTCAAGATACGTCAAGAGGGGCAGAGAAGAGCTAAGCTCAGCTTGACTCATAGTATCTACCCCCCCCCCCCCCCCCCCCAAAAAAAATAAGGATTGTCATGACCAGCCTACATGCCATGGGGGACATCCTTGTCTTAAAGGGATAAAATTTATTTAAATCCCACCATTTAAAAGAAATAGTACTTAAAGGATAAAAGGGGTAGGTAGTTCAACATGATCAAATGTCTAGGGTGTACCTAGGAGACTAGGAGTAAATGAATGAGATTCAGTTAAGAGGTAGTCTTCAGTCAGTGTCTAAAATAATTGAGCCAGCCTGAGCCTACAGGTAGAAAGTATCATCTGCTAGGAGACTAAAAAGATTAGATAATGTGAAGAATGAGCGTTGAACTTCATGCTTGTCTTTTTTCTCTTTTTGGATCATCTAGTGTATGTGTATTTAGCTTCTGCCCCTGTCTATTTTGAGTAGTAAGTGGTATGAGACTTTGTTGTAACATGGCCATGTATCTGCTATATATTCTAGGATCTTCTGTATCTTTTTTTTTTCTGATAATCTGTAACTGGATAGTCCCAGTTTTCATTTAGTGTTGTTATTAAGGCCCTTTGATGTTGAAGTCTTATTTCTTCATGATCATAAGTTGTAGAATTTCCCCTCTGTTTGCACCTCTCTCTTGTGTTTCTGTGGCCCTGTAAAATAAACTAATATACTATTCCTAGATCTGCCATGAATATGTGAATTGGTAAATCATTATTTTGATGTGCATGAAAATTAAGTGTGGATTTCTGATTAACTTTGACTTGTGCATAGCATTTAGACATGTAAGAATAGGATTTAAACATAGAATCTACCTAGGCTTATAAAATAAAGGGAGTATCCATATGGTATACACTTGGTATACACATATCATGTGTGTAGCAAGGATATATTAGATGTATATCTATAAGAAAGTAGGCTGATTATGGGCAGTACACATAGTCTAATAAAAGAATATAATTTGTTCGGGCCATTTATTTAATCAAGAACTCTGAAGGTGTGGCATATATGTTGAACGGATATTATTGCATTGTTCTTACTTGCTTCAATCTCTTATCTTGACTCTGAGTTTATTTAAAAGCCACTTGCCTTCAAAATATTTCCCACAAGTAGATACTTGTGCACGGCTTTGGGACCATGATTATATACTATGGCCACATTGGTTTGTTTTGGGAGTTTGAGAAGGGTTTTGGGGATAGGTCTAGCCACTCCCCGATATCCAGCCATGCCGGGAGTTCATGAAACCCCTTGGAACTTGTGCGGTGTCAGGAAAAAAGGTGGTGACAACCTTTTCCTATTGATATATCATGGTCTGAAATTTCCAGTAGGGCGATGGTATATGGTTAAGTCCTTGGCCGTGCACTTGTGATCATATGGGGAGATATGTGTACCTATTTGTAAATATTATGTATGATTATGATAAATTTAGGCCCATCAAACATAGATTTAATAAATAGGGACGTGTGTGTATATGTATGTATGATCCTTATAATAATTAAATCCAGATGAACCTATACTAATTCGACTCCTTTTGCTTTTCCTCCCACTACACGGCCATTTAGGCCAGAGTACAACCAACCTATTGGGCCAAAGGCCCAATAGGAATATTCTTTCAAGTCGATTAATGTCTAAAATGGAAGCTAATATTATGAAGGCCTCGCCATGGGTGAGAATGGCATGAAGGCCCAGCCATGGGTAAAAATGGTTTTTTTAGGGGGTTTGGTACATCCCTAATTCTTTTCTTTCCTCTTTCAATTCCAGCATGCTAATCTTTTCTTTTCCTCAAAATGTTGTACTTGTACAAACCCACATTATTATTGGAATCTTTACTTTTTAATTAGGCATCTTAGTTGAACGGAACATATGCTGTTTAGATAGACCTTAGGCCCCAACGTGATTTTAAACCCGAATTAGCTAAAACGTTCTTTTTTTCCAAAAAAAAAAAGAAAATAAATAAAAGGGTAAAAGAAGTAAATAAAAGGACCAGTTCCCACCTTTACGAAAAAATAATGTATTGTTATTACCTCCACCAAATTAGACTTCCTTTTGCAGAAAAATTAAGGGAAAGGCCTCTCACAGATAAAGTTTTTTTTTTTTTTTCTAAAACACCATTTTGGTCCAAGAGAAAGATAGTCTTAGGAATTGTGTTTAGTAAGTATGCTTTACAAAAAAATGAGTTCTATTTTGTGAAAATCAAATCAGACGAAATCACATTTTTTGAAAGTTGCACAAAGGACGTGTTGTGTGGAAAACGAGCTCTGTTTTTCTCTTAAAACCAAAATTAGACAAATCCAATAGAAAATAGATAGGCTTAGGCATATATGTATACTGGAACACGTACGCCATTCTTTGGAAACAAGTTAAGAAAAGATCACAGAATTTTAGAGCTAACGCCCAAAGATTATATTTCAAGCTCCATTTAGCGCATTTTTTGGTTAAAAACAAGTATGTTTTGGGCTTAGCCCAGGAATTGAAGAAAAGGCGTGAGGAATTTTAGCCAAAACACTGAGGGATCTTAAATCAATTTATGCAAGGGGTATGATTTGGGCCTAAGCTCACGACAAATGGCTTTTCTCATTGCAAACAATCAAGTTTAAAGATCAAAAAAATGTATCAAGATTAAATTTGATTACGAACCCGAGTTTCTTTAAACCCATGCTAATCACTTTTTTTAAAAGGGGGGTTTTAAAGATGTTATAAAAAACGTACTCAACGGACTAACCAGGACCATGTGTGAGTCTAAGCATGAACGGGTTTCATTTACTCTAAACGCATTGCCTTTATAAAATATATTATCCTTATATGTACGTGGCGCAAAAAGCAATCAAAGGACAGGCACTGGCGGACCTCCTGGCAGAAAGTCTCGTGGATGATAAATTGGAAACGTTATGGACTTTCTTCCCGGATGAGGAGGTGATGGCCATAGAAGAAGAGCTCGGGCTAGAGGATGTTCTTCGATGGAGCAGTCAATTACAAAGGGTCGGGCATCGGAGCAATGTTGATATCAGAAACAGGCCAACACTATCCAATGGCCGCAAAGCTTAACTTTAGATGTACTGACAATATGGCAGAATACAAAGCATGTATCCTGGGCCTCAGGATGGCGCTGGATATGAACATACAGGAATTGTTTGTAATCGGGGACTCTGATCTGCTCATCAATCAAGTAAAAGGAAATTGGGCAGCCAAAAATGATAAAATACTCCCATATGTGAATCTGGCACAAAGATTGTGCGAAAGATTCAAGAGTATTGACTTCAGGCATATGCCAAGGGATCAAAACGAGTTTGCAGACGCATTAGCCATGATAACATCTACGATCCAACATCCTGAGAGCCCCCACATTGATCCGTTGGAGATCACACTGAAGTAGCAGGCTCACTGTGCCTATGTAGAGGCAGAGGCAGATAGCTAACCATGGTACATCGACATCAAGACCTACCTGGAAAAAGGAGAGTATCCACCAGAGGGTTCGGCAAATAAAAAAAACCATCAGGAGATTGGCCAATAACATCTTCTTGAACAAGGAAGTGCTATACAAAAGGACCCCTGATCTCGGGTTGCTCAGATGCGTGGATGCCGAAGAGGCCACAAAATTGTTGAAAGACAGGATAATACTAGATGACCATGGAACACGACTCCTGTAAGTTCGTGCAAAAGTGTCATCAGTGTTAGATACACGGGGATCTAATTAAGGGGCCAACCACAGAATTACATGCGATGAGTTCTCCTTGGCCTTACGTGGCATGGGGAATGGACATCATAGGACCCATCGAGCCTCCTGCTTCCAATGGACACCGTTTCATTTTAGTCGCTATAGATTACTTCACCAAATGGGTAGGGGCAACTTCCCACAAATCAGTGACCAAGAAAGTCATGGCTGACTTCGTTAAGAACAATCTAATATGTCGTTTCGGTGTGCAGAATCTATCATCACGGACAATGGTGCCAATCTGAGCAGCCATTTGATGAAAGACATCAGTGAATAATTTAGAATCACTCACAGGAAATCTACCGTCTATCGGCCACAGATGAATGGAGCCGTAGAAGCCGCCAATAAGAACATCAAAGGATTTTGAGGAAGATGGTCGACAACTACAAGAATTGGCAAGAGCAGCTACCTTATGCTCTATTGGGATACAAAATAACGACAAAACCTTCGACCAGGGCAACCCCATACCTTCTCGTCTATGGTACAGAAGCGGTCATACCCGCAGAAGTAGAAATCCCTTCACCAAGGACCATTCAAGAGACAGACCTGAATGAGTGGTTCAAAGGAGCCTCAAGAGGAGACACCGGACAGAAGGACAACGATGCTAATTGGCTTCTTAAGAAACTAACAATTTTTTCTATGGATGTAGGTTTTCCCTTTACAGGACAGCGGATACACCAACGACCAACTTATCCAGTGCAAAGCAAAGGCAAGAGCCCAAACAGAGGAGAGAGATCAAAAGGATCATAGCAGAAACGAATAATAAGGATGCATCTAACCAAAAGGGTCGCAAAAGAGCAAATGATAAAGGCATATCAGGCCAAAAGGGTCACATGAATGAGCGTAGAGACATATTTAACCAGAAGGGTCATGAAGAAAACAAAGCAGCATATCCGACCATGAGGGTCACAGCCCACACTACGGACGAAAGAAAGATCATCCAGCCACAAGGGCCATATCTATTGTCTTTTAATTCCTTTCAATTCTTTCATTTAAAGTTTCCAAGAGGGCCACTCATTTAAAGTCGCCAAGAGGGCCATTCATACAAACAGCCAGTAGGACTATTCATACAAACAAGCCAAGTGGACCGTTCATACAAACAAGCCAAGAGGGCCATTCATACAAACAAGCCAAGAGGGCCATTCATTTATTTTGCCAAGAGGGTCATTCATACAAACAAGCCAAGAGGGCCATTCATTTATTTTGCCAAGAGGGCCAGTCATACAAACAACCAAGAAGGCCATTCATATGAACAAGCCAAGAGGGCCATTCATCTAAATTTCCACAAGAATATTTGCACATTACCAAAATCCAGGGAAAAGCACACAGCCGCCAGGAATAGGCCGGTCTGCTGAACTGGATCCAGACAAATTTGCGAAGCAAACCTGAAACTTTTTCTTACGCAGCCGGTCGAAATAAGGTGCCTATGAGAGTCAAGCTCTCCGTCCAGGATTTGAAAGCTATCTAGACTCAGACTCAGCCACAACCTATCTTGTCTTATTTTCTGAAGAAAAACAAAGCCGCGACCGGTCGGATACACACCAGGAAATCTGAAAGTATGCCTGCCTAAGGGACATATTCTTCTCCAGCGGGTTGAACTACGAGTGACCTGATTCCCAGAAATTGGGGATATGTAGACAAAATCAAGCCCCGAGAGTCAGTCACATTCTAAGTTTCTCGGATAGACCTAACCCCAATATTGGGATCGCCGGATAGTTTTCTCCAAATCACTTGAAGGTCTTTAATTGAGTCCAACAACAAGTGGCCTGATTTCTCATATGACCTGAGATATGGAGGAAACCCGGAGACTAGGGTACAGTGACGTATGTGAAAATTGCATAGAAACAGAGAGTACAAAGAACCAGCTCAGTCAAAAATTAGGGTTAGTCAAATTTTGTTGCTCAGGGATGGTCCCGCCATCCCCGAACACCGAAGGGGAAGTTGTTGACACCTAATTTTTGACCTCCCGTAATTTAATTTAAACACTTAGAGTCCCCATATAATGAATAAAACGAACTGGGCATTTAGAAAACCTTAAATGATTTTTATGAATTGTCCTGGTCGATATTTCTTTCACTTAAATATAATAAAAGGGATTTCTATGCATCATAAATTTATTTCGAAATTAATGAGTACTGTTAGAATATTTTATGAGATTTTGTCAAAATTAATTAATTAATTAAAGGAGGGGAAAAGAAACGAGATTTTCATTTATTTAGCTATCTTGAATTATCAATAAATCAAAATTTTGCAAATATTTTCCTTTTAAATCCATGGGGGGTTTGAGTAATTTAAATAATTTAAGTAGTTAATCATTTAATCCTTTGAAACCTTTGATTTTTATAAAAATTGGCATAATTGCCCAAAAATATTTTTGTTAGGCTAATTAATTAATTAAGTGATAATTATGGCAAAATTGATCCTTTTGTATAATTATTTTTCTTGTGGCCACAATTTAATTAATCAGGTCATGATTTAAAGAAATTAGAGTTAGTTTGCAAAATTTAGCCTACTAATGTTTTCACTTGAAATAACCAGTTTTTATTTTTATTAAAACTTGCTAGTTAGGCCAAGTATGGCCATAATTGAAGTGACCAGCTGAATTAAAATCAATTAGGGCCAAAATTGGCCATAATTGAAATGATCAGCTGGGTCAGATTTCCTTATGGGCCCTGTTCACAATTTTGGGCCCATTAATGTAATTTGGCCCATTGTTACACTATTTTTATGAGATAAAATAAATACGTTCTAAATTTGCCTAATTAATATATTACTAGTTTTAACCCTTTAATATTATATGTACATGCGTGTACTAGTATACATATATATGTATACCAAAAAACATGCTGGGCCTCTTATTATATAGCTGGATCGGGTACAGCCCAAACCAGGCTGCTGTGACCCGGCCCAAACCCCTTTAAAAAAGGAATAAGAGAGAGGAGCATTTAAAGTGGGGTATACCCCCCATTTCCCTATTTCCCACCTTTTCAGAAAAACCTTCCGCCTCCCCCTTCTCTCCCTGCCCTTTTCTTTGCTAAACCCTAGCGCCGCCTACAAAAATTTTCTATCTTTATGCCAAAAATGGAAAAATTTCATAGAATTGGTAGTCGCATGCAGCTTTACCATGTCCATTTTGGTGAAAGCATTAAATATCATACCCGAATTCGTGATTTCAAGACGCGAACATGGTAATAAATTCAATTTTCTTTCTTCTCTTTGCTTTATTATGCTAAGATTATTGTTGTACTATGCTTAAATCTTATTGGTCGAGTTGGAAAAGGTCGGATCGAACCAGATAGGGTTCAAATCTGACCATCCACATGTCTGAGAAATCGTGTGAAGCGTAGATCTGTTATTTGAAAAGCATTTTTTTGTGATTGCATTTTGTCCCACATCGTTTGTTTTGAGAGATTTAGGCGATTTAAGGGGTTATATAAATAGAACCCCAACCCCTTTGCAAAAACAAGTTTGAAAAAGTCTGGAAAAAGGTCGAAAAAATAGAAAGAGAAGAAAAGGGATTTTGAGAGAAAAATCTGATTAATTCTTCAAGTTTAAATTTTTTGAAAGGTTTTCAAGAGTTAGAAAGGTTTAAAGGAATCTAAAAAGAGGCGAATGTCAAACATTAAGCCTCTTTCAGTAAAATTTTAAGGCTGCACTATTTGTGAAGTCTTTTTCTTGAGTAAAAAAAAAATCATTTTTTCTTTCGTGTGGTCTATGAGGCTGGGTCGTGAGATTTGGAAGCACTTAAAAGCTTTCAAATTCGTTTTTAATCAGGCTACCCTACAAAAGGTTATGCTCTATCCTCTTTCTTTATTTTTGTAATTAGTTTACATATTAATAGTTTGTTAATGATGTTTGGTTGCTGGTTTTCCCATGATTTAGTTAAGGTTATGCTTTAAAAGGAACTTTGGTTATGATATAGATATAGAGTGTTACTTGTTGCCTTTTCAATCATGTCTGGCATTGGCAAATGGTCTCTCTTGGAAAGGTTTGAATGTGTATGCCTAAGCAATGCAATGAATGTTTAAATATCCTAGAGTAAACTGTATGAATATCCTGTAGTAGGTTTGGTGTGGTTATGAATGTTGAAGGTCACTTTTCTTGATGCCTAAGGCTTGAGTCTGATAAGAACAGAATCATAGGATTTATGATAGTTTGATGAAGTTTTTAGGCTAATGTAAATCCTGCTCCATATAATGGAACATTTATAATGCTACAGTGTTTATTTTTGAGACTCTGAAGTAATTGTTTCACATTTCTGAATAAAAATGTAACTTTTCCTTACTGAGCCCTTTTTGAGACCTTGAGCCCGTTTGGATTGACTTATAAGTTGCTTATAAGCTGTTTTTAGCTTTTTTGAGTGTTTGGCTGGCCAGCTTAAAGTCATTTTGTGCTTAAAATAAGCTCAAAAAAATAATTGGGCCCATTTGACTTAGCTTATCTAAAGCAGCTTATAAGCTGAAAACAGCTTATAAGCCAAAAAAAATAAGTTAGACTACCCCAACTTATTTTTTTTAGCTTATAAGCTGCAAACCGCTTATAGGCATAAGCCCATCCAAACAGGCTCCTTGTATGCTTTGCCTGATTATCAACAAATTGATATGAGACCGTGATTGGGATAAAGTCTAGGAAATATCTTGACTAGGTTGAAAGCAAGCTTAGAAGTAGTAAATTCATCTATAAGAAGTCTAATGGAAATTGGCCAAAGTGTTGGAAGTTGTGTTTGCCCATATTTTTGTGAGTCTGAAATCTCCCCAGGTCTGTTTCAGTGTATTAAAGATGGTAAAATGAATCTGAGTAATGGTGTATTGTGCATTAAAAGGCTACTTTAAAGGAGGTGACATCTAGAGCAGAACAGGGCAATCCATAGTGAAGCTGAAACTTAGGATCACTAATAAGATAATGGTGGTGTCAAGGGCCCATTAGGAGTTGATAAGAGCCTAGAGAAACTGTTAAGGTTGCTTTAAAATAAAAAAGAGAGCATTATGTGCCATTAACTGAACTGAGTGTCATGTTTGGTCTCACTTGGGTAGGATTTGGGTCCTGTATTCATGAAAGACATCAGTGAATAATTTAAAATCACTCACAGGAACTCTACCGTCTATCGGCCACAGATGAATGGAGCCGTTGAAGCTGCCAATAAGAACATCAAAGGATTTTGAGGAAGATGGTCGACAACTACAAGAATTGGCAAGAGCAACTGCCTTATGCTCTGTTGGGATGTAAAACAACGACCAAAGCTTCGACCAGGGCAACCCCATATCTCCTTGTCTACGGTATAGAAGCGGTCATACCCGTAGAAGTAGAAATCCCTTCACTAAGGATTATTCAAGAGGCGGACCTAAATGATTGGTTATAAGGAGCCTCGAGAGGAGACACCGGACAGAAGGACAACGATGCTAATTGGCCTCTTAGGAAACTCACAATTTTTTCTATGGATGTAGATTTTCCCTTTACAGGACAGCGGATACACCAACGACCAACTTATCCACCGCAAAGCAAAGGCAAGAGCCCAAATGGAGGAGAGAGATCAAAAGGTTCACAGCAGAAATGGATAATAAGGATGCATCTAACCAAAAAGGTCGCTAAAGAGCAAATGATAAAGGCATATCAGGCCAAAAGGGTCACATAAAAGAGCGTAGAGACATATTTAACCAGAAGGATCATGAAAAAAACAACGCAGCATATCCGACCATGAGGGTCACAGCCCACACTACGGACGAAAGAAAGATCATCCAGCCGAAAGGGCCATATCTGTCGTCTTTTAATTCCTTTTAATTCTTTCATTTAAAGTTTCCAAGAGGGCCATTCATTTAAAGTCCCCAAGAGGGCCATTCATACAAACAGCCAAGAGGGATATTCATAAAAACAAGCCAAGTGGGCCGTTCATACAAACAAGCCAAGAGGGCCATTCATACAAACAAGCCAAGAGGGTCATTCATTTATTTTACCAAGAGGGCCAGTCATACGAACAACCAAGAAGGCCATTCATACGAACAAGCCAAGAGGGACATTCATCTAAATTTCCACAAGAATATCTACACATTGTCAAAATCCAGGGAAAAGCACACAGCCGCCAGGAAAAGGCCGGTCTGCTGAACTAGATCCAGACAAATTTGCTATCACGACCCGACTCGGGGCCGCGACGAGCACCCGGTGCTAGCCCACCCGGGCACCCTCTTATCTTACTCTTATGCTTACATCTAGGTGAGCCACATAATTATACATGTATTTTCATTCATTCGTCAACTAGTCCCATTTGGACAACAACACAAATATATCATCATAGGTATCTATGCCACATCAATGTACATGGGCCAACGTGGCCGACAAAATGATATACAAAACATAGTCCGACAAGGCCAGACATATCCAAACACATACACGTGACTACGAGTCTCTAAGAAGAGTATAACATATCACATGAGCGGGACAGGACCCCGCTATGCCCATATTTATATACACAAATGAATGAATACCCAAAAGCTATGACTCCGGAAGAAATAGAGTTCTGCTATGTAATCTCTGGATAAGCAGCTATGGATCAAGTCTGTCTCCCAGTGCACCTCCGGGCATAACGCAACGTCCACAAACAAAAGGACGTCAGTACGAAGAATGTACTGAGTATGTAAAGTATGATCAGCATCGATATATATAAGCATAAGGAACAACATATGAAATAGCGTAGGAGGGGAGACAATAACACCATCATCATTACACTTACTGGCCTTTCATAGGTGCTTCCTATTTTTCATACGTATTCGTACACCTACATCATCATCCGTATTCCATAATAGCACTCGTACCATACTCGTGCTCATATTCGTATACATGTCCTTAGTCATATTCTCATACATAGTCTTATCACATTCATATTCATATTATATACTTAGTCATTTCATATACATAGCATTTTACATAGCATACCCGACCTCATAGGATCGGTGTTTTATACATACTTGGCCAACCAAGGCTCAAGGTTACTCATACCTGGCCCTACCAAGGCTTCAGGGTTATCCATACCATCTGCAGAGGTGTGCGCGCATTTCGTAATCGTATACATACTTTATACATATTCATATACATATATTCTACCCGGCGTCATAAGCTTGGGGTTTCATTATAGTCTTTCATAGGCACATATAAGTATAATAGCCCGTAGGCACCTTTAGCATCATTATTAATATCATCATCGTTACTATCGTCATAATTATCGCTACTTCTATATCATGGGCTTACTCGTCGTATGAGGTGCGTAGTACAATCGTAGCACATATCAAGGATCGTGAGCTTATGAGCTCGGAATATCAATCATTTCGAAACAACATACTCATATAGAGGAATTAGGGATTTGACCAAGAAACCATGCCTTATGAAAGAAGGATTTTCCTTACATACCTTTTCGTCGGACTATTCTACGCTTGCACGTCCCCTTCCAATTTTAGCGTTTCTACCTTCATTAATATCATCACAATGGCCATTAGTCATTCACATTATCCACATTATCTAGATTTCTCAACTTGCTTCTAATTCATCCATATTCAAGGTCATAACACCCAACTTCGTCTATCCGTCTAAAGTGTCTAGTTCATGATCTTTAATACCATTTATAACACATTCATATCACAACGCAACAACATTCATGATTCAATTCAAAGTATTCCTCAAAATGTCACTATTCATCATTCATGACCTAGTTGACCATATTTTCTACCATCCATGCATTTCAACTCTCCAATATCTTAAACATCATATAAATATCATGAATCTTACCTTAGAAGTTGTAGGAACAAGCTTTAGTTGATAATACTCCACTTTGAGCAAAACCCTAGTTTTTCTCCGTTTGGATTTCTTGACTTGGATGACCTTTGATGATGTTCTCACTCTTGATTCACTTCGTTTTATGTTGTTGATGACTTATGATCCTTGAAAACTTGGATAATAAATGTAGAGAGATGTTTTAGAGAGAAGTGGTGTAATGTTGAAATGAAATAAAACAAGTGTTGGTCCCTTTATTTAATGACTTGCAAAATCTGAACGGAAGTGCACAGTGATCGTCCATGGGGGTTTACGGTCCGTATTCCAGTTTACGGACCGTCCTTCGTGGTCGTCTTTAACCATATTCAGAACCAGAAACTTAAGGCTGCAACATGGTGATTTACGACCATGGTTTACGGGCCGTAAATCACTTTACGGTCCGTCCTCCAGGTCGTATTTAGCCATTTCCTCAACTGGCAGAAAGTTGAAGTTTTGCATGCCAATTTACGACCTGCTAGTTTAGGGACCGTATACCAATTTACGGTCCGTCCTAGCACTTTAGACCACTGGGTAGTTGCAAATCTGCAACTTCCCATATTTCTTAGACTTCTCATTTTAATCACCCACGTCCATGCACATGCATTGGTCCCCTTATATCTCATCTTAACTTAGCCAACTTTCTCATTTCACATCGGATACCTTTGCAATCTCGCCTAAGGTCATCAAATGTCATTTCTTGCTCATGGACATCATGCACTCATATTCATCACTAGTTCATTCACTTTCATACCAACAGAAAAAATTTCCGAGGTGTAACATTCTCCCCCCCCCCCCCCCCCCCCCCCCCCCCCCCCCCCCCCTTAAGAACATTCGTCCTCGAATGTTAAAGTCTTCGGGGATTCTATAAAATTTTTACCAGAGTTTCCCCTATAATATGGCACTACCATCCAGCCACCACAACCCATAATATCGATGCCTCACAGGGCCACAACATAATTGCATAAAAATTTGGCCACACACGACCTAAAAGCATAAAAGGAAAACAGGCATACCTTATGATCTTGACGTTTCATCTTGTACCTCTTCCAAGGGCTGAAATAAATGTGGGTATTTGGATCGCATACTTTCTTCCGCTTCCCACGTCATTTCCTCTCGTTTACTGCTTCTCCATAGAACCTTAACTGAGGCCACTTCTTTGTTTCTAAGCCTCCGTACTTGCCTATCTAATATGGCAATGGGTATTTCTTCGTAAGACAACTTTTCTGTCACTTGAACATCATTTACTGGGACGATCCTCGTAGGATCTCCGACACATTTTCGAAGCATCGAGACGTGGAATACTGGATGGACTGACTCCAACTCGGGTGGTAGATCTAACTCATATGCCACTTTGCCTATCTTTCGTACAATCTCATATGGCCCAATATACCGGAGACTAAGTTTCCCCTTTTTGCCAAATCTCATAACGCCCTTCATCGGCGACACTTTCAAGAACACCCAATCTTTCACTGCGAACTCTAAGTCCCTTCGACGATTATCCGCATAGGACTCTTGACGACTTTGGGCTGCTAACAACTGATCTTGTATGAGTTTAACTTTCTCTATAGCTTGCTGGACCAAGTCTGGCCCTATTAACTTAGTTTCTCCAGTTTCAAACCACCTGATTGGGGATCTACACTTTCGCCCATATAAAGCTTCATACGGTGCCATCTGAATACTGGAATGATAACTGTTGTTGTAAGAAAATTCAATGAGTGGCAAATGATCATCCCAATTTCCTCCAAAATCTATCATACATGCCCGTAACATATCTTCAAGAGTCTGAATAGTACGTTCAGCTTGTCCATCGGTCTGTGGATGAAATGCCGTGCTAAGGCTAACTCGGGTCCCTAAACCCTCTTGGAAAAACTCCCAAAATTTAGCTGTAAACTGAGTCCCTCTATCGGAGATGATAGATACTGGAACACCATGGAGTCTCACTCTCTCCTTAAGGTAAAGCCTTGCATAATCTTCTGCCGCATAGGTCGTTCTGACCGGTAAGAAATGGGCTGACTTTGTGAGTCTATCCACAATCACCCATATAGAGTCATACTTACGTCGAGAACGAGGTAACCCCGTAATGAAATCCATATTAATCACTTCCCACTTCCCACTTCCAAGTTGGGATTTCTATAGCTTGTAGCAATCCGCCCGGCTTTTGGTGCTCTATTTTCACTTGTTGACAGTTAGGACATTGGGCTACAAATTCCGCTATATTTTTCTTCATTCCATTCCACCAGTATATGGACTTAAGATCGTGATACATCTTCATCGCTCCGGGGTGAACGGAGTAACGGGAACAATGAGCTTCTCTCAAAATCTGGTGGCGTAGACTTGCCATATCAGGGACACATAATCTGCCTCTACATCGGAGAACTCCGTCTCCTGAAATATCAAAGAATGACTCATCCTCCTGAGGGAGTGTATCTCTGTACTGCATTAGCATGGGATCCTCATATTGTCGCTCTTTCACTTCCGCTACTAGCGACGAGACTGCCGAATTCTAAATAGTAGCTCTGCTGCTACCTGAGTCCACCACTCGGACTCTTAGGCTAGCTAACTGTTGCAGTTCACGGGCCATCTCTTTCTTTTCTGGTCGTACATCACTTAGACTTCCCATCGACCTACGGCTAAGAGCATCAGCTATAACATTTGCCTTTCCGGGGTGATACAAAATATCAACATCGTAATCTTTCAGCAATTCCAACCATCGTCGTTGCTGCAAATTTAACTCTTTCTGCTTGAAGATGTATTGAAGACTCTTATGATCTGTATAAATATCCACGTGGACACCATATAAGTAATGTCTCCATATCTTTAATGCATGAACCACCGCGGCCAATTCTAGATCATGGGTAGGATAATTCTGCTCATGTTTTCGCAATTGCCTTGAAGCATACGCAATCACTTTGCCACGTTGCATCAATACACAGCCTAGCCCAACGCCTGAAGCATCATAATAAATGACATATCCTTCCAATCCCTCTGGAAAAGTCAGAACTGGGGCAGAAGTCAATCTACCCTTTAACTCTTGGAAACTACGTTCACAAACATCTGTCCATTGAAACTTTGCCGATTTCTGGGTCAACTTTGTGAGTGGTGCAGAAATAGAAGAAAAACCTTCAACAAATCTTCGATAATAACCTGCTAAGCCCAGAAAGCTATGAACTTCCGTAGGAGTTGTGGGCCTTGGCCAAGTCTTCACGGCCTCAATCTTTTGGCTATCCACTCGAATGCCATCGGCTGCAACGATATGCCCTAAAAATGCTACCGAGTTCAACCAAAACTCGCATTTGGAAAACTTTGCAAATAACTCTCGAGTTCGAAGAACTCCAAGGACAGTACGCAAATGATCCGCATGCTCCGCCTCGGATCTAGAATACACCAAGATGTCATCGATAAATACTATCACAAATAAATCCAGGAAGGGTCTGAACACATTATTCATCAAATCCATAAATACTGCTGGCGCATTAGTTAGCCTAAATGACATTACCCGGAATTCAAAAAGACCATATCTTGTTCTAAAAGCTGTCTTAGGGATATCTTTTTCCCTAACTCTCACTTGATGATACCCTGACCTCAAATCAATCTTTGAAAACCATTTGGCACCTTGCAATTGATCAAATAAATCATCAATCCTCGGGAGAGGATATTTATTCTTAATCATCACCTTATTCAATTGCCAGCAATCGATACACATTCTCAAAGAGCCATCTTTCTTTCAGACAAACAATACGGGCGCTCCCCATGGGGATGAACTAGGCCTAATGAAGCCTTTACCAAGCAAGTCTTTCAATTGCTCTTTCAATTCTTTTAGTTCAGCGGGTGCCATTCTATAAGGAGGAATAGATATAGGTTTAGTGTTTGGCAACACATCAATAGCAAAGTAAATCTCCCGCTCGGGAGGAAGGCCTGGAAGCTCTTCCGGGAACACATCCGAAAATTCATTCACTACGGAAACTGACTGAAGAGTCGGCGATTCAGCTTCTATATCTTGAACTCGCACTAGATGATAAATACATCCTTTCGTGATCATCTTCCTTGCCTTTAGATAGGAAATAAACTTACCCTTTGGTGATGCCGTATTCCCTTTCCACTCTAGGACTGGTTCTCCCGGGAATTGGAAACGAACCATCTTCATTCTACAATCAACATTGGCATAACAAGAAGCCAACCAATCCATGCTCATAATGACGTCATAATCTGCCATTTCTAGCTCATGCAAATCAATCATGGTACGACAGTCACAAATCATAACTACACAGTCTCTATATACTCGGCTAGCTATTACCGATTCACCCACGGGTGTAGACACCTCAAAAGGTTTGATCGACTCTGGCTCGACTATAAATTGACCCGCAATATAAGGAGTAACATAGGATAAGGTGGAGCCCGGATCAATCAAAGCATATACATTATGAGAGAATACCGATAACATACCTGTGACTACGTCAGGTGAAGACTCAAGATCTTGGCGTCCAGCCAAAGCATAAATACGGTGCTGAGGACCGCTAGTACTGGGGACTCTCCCTCTGCCTCTACCATGGCCGACTGGCGCATGTGAACCTGGCCCCGTAGGGCGTACAGATGCCGAAGATCCGGCTATCGACCCTGATGGTTGGGTCCTACCTCTACCATGTACTGAGGGGCAATCACGCATAATATGGCCTGGTCGACCACATGAATAGCAAACATCTGAACCCAATCGGCATTGACCCCAATGCGACTTCCCACACTGGGAACATCGTGGTATAGGTGGCCTTGACTTGCTTGAATCACCTCTAAACTAGGACCCCGAATAGCTCTGACTCGGCCCGGGATGAGTAGATCTATCAAGGCTCTGGCCTGAAAACCGTGGAGGTGCACTGGGCATAGAATAGCCTGAATGTCTAGGGAACTGTTGCCTGTGTCCGCCTCTGGACTCACTCATTGGGCCCGAAGATCTGGCCCTCTTGCTATGTCCCCGATCTTGCTCACGCTCCCTTCTTCGCTGTTGTAGGCCTTCCTCTAAGTTCTGAGCATGTGCCTGAATGCGTGCAATATCCATACCGTCCTGAAGGGACGCAGTCAAGCATTTGTCCATCAAATGTGGCCCTAGGCCCTTTACGAATTGATGTACCCTGTCGCCCATATTTGCTACCATGGCCGAAGCATACCTGGCCAAAGAGTTAAAACGGAGGCTATACTCTATGGAACTTATACTGCCTTGCCTCAAATTTAAGAATTTATCGGCCCTAGCTCGCCGAACTTCTGGAGGCATATAATGACGGAGAAAAGCATCAACAAACGTTTTCCATACCGGGGGAGGTGCATTGGCTCCCCGTGAAGCCATCCAAACCGTATACCATTGGACCGAGACATCTCTCAATCTATATGACGCTTACTCTACCGACTCGGTGTCTGAAGCGTGTATCAATCGGAGCGTCCTCAACATACCATCAATGAAGTCCTGAGGATCCTCCTCCGGCTTTGACCCAAAGAACTCCGGAGGGTTTAAAGTAATGAAATCACGGGCCCTTGCACTAACAGCCCTGTTACCCTGCCTCGTAGCTTGCCGCTGACTCTGAGCAGCGACCAACTGTGTAAGCAATTGTATGGCCTCTTTGACATCTTGGCTTGAAGCATCCGGGGGAGGAACTGGAGCTCCCTCACGCTCCTCAGTAACCGGCACTGTCTGGGAAGACTGGGATTGGGCCGCACTCTGGGACTCACTTTCCTCTACTACCGGTGGCGGTGCTCTTTCAGCCCGCTTTTCTGCCATCGCCTTGCCCTTTTGGGCTTCCGTAGTCTTTCCCTTTTTGGGCATCTCTGAAATACACAACACACGATTAAGGAACAAGAATTTCTTACATCATGGCTCTATCGCACGATTCTTATGAAGAAGGAAGGTCATTTATTCCTAAAATGTCCGCAACTTCTTGTTCATAAGTGTGGCGCGCAACACACCCATAACCAAGACTCTACTAGACACGGCTCGTAGACACACCCTAGGACTGAATTGCTCTGATACCACTTTTGTCACGACCCGACTCGGGGCTGCGACGAGCACCCGGTGCTAGCCCACCCGGGCACCCTCTTCGCTTACTCTTATGCTTACATCTAGGTGAGCCACATAATTATACATGCATTTCCATTCATTCGTCAACTAGTCCCATTTGGACAACAACATATTTATATCATCATAGGCATCTATGCCACATCAATGTACATGGGCCAACGTGGCCGACAAAATGATATACAAAACATAGTCCGACAAGGCCAGACATATCCAAACACATACTCGTGACTACGAGCCTCTAAGAAGAGTATAACATATCACATGGGCGAGCCGCTATGCCCATATTTATATACACAAAAGAATGAATACCCAAAAGCTATGACTCCGGAAGTAATAGAGTTCTGCTATGTAATCTCTGGATAAGCAGCTATGGATCAAGTCTATCTCCCTGTGCACCTGCGGGCATGACGCAGCGTCCACAAATAAAAGGACGTCAGTACGAAGAATGTACTGAGTATGGAAAGCATGATCAGCATCGATATATATAAGCATAAGGAACAACATATGAAATAGCGTAGGAGGGGAGACAATAACACCATCATCATTACACTTACTTGCCTTTCATAGGGGCTTCCCATTTTTCATACGTATTCGTACACCTACGTCATCATCCGTATTCCATAATAGTACTCGTACCATACTCGTGCTCATATTCGTATACATGTCCTTATTCATATTCTCATACATAGTCTTATTACATTCATATTCATATTATATACTTAGTCATTTCATATACATAGCATTTTACATAGCATACCCGACCTCATAGGATCGGTGTTTCAGACATACTTGGCCAACTAAGGCTCAAGGTTACTCATACCTGGCCCTACCAAGGCTTTAGGGTTATCCGTACCATCTGCAGAGGTGTGCGCGCATTTCGTAATCGTATACATACTTTATACATATTCATATACATATATTCTACCCGGCGTCATAAGCTTGGGGTTTCATTATAGTCTTTCATAGGCACATATAAGTATAATAGCCCGTAGGCACCTTTAGCATCATTATTAATATCATCATCGTTACTATCGTCATCATTATCGCTACTTCTATATCATGGGCTTACTCGTCGTATGAGGTGCGTAGTACAATCGTAGCACATATCAAGGATCGTGAGCTTATGAGCTCGGAATATCAATCATTTGGAAATAACATACTCATATAGAGGAATTAAAGATTTGGCCAAGAAACCATGCCTTTTGAAAGAAGGATTAGTCTTACATACCTTTTCGTCGGACTATTCTACGCTTGCACGTCCCCTTCCAATGTTAGCGTTTCTACCTTCATTAATATCATAACAATGGCCATTAGTCATTCACATTATCCACATTATCTAGATTTCTCAACTTGCTTCTAATTCATCCATTTTCAAGGTCATAACACCCAACTTCGTCCATCCGTCTAAAGTGTCTAGTTCATGATCTTTAATACCATTTATAACACATTCATATCACAACCCAACAACATTCGTGATTCAGTTCAAACTATTTCTCAAAATGTCACTATTCATCATTCATGACCTAGTTGACCATATTTTCTACCATCCATGCATTTCAACTCTCCAATATCTTAAACATCATATAAATATCATGAATCTTACCTTAGAAGTTGTAGGAACAAGCTTTAGTTGATAATACTCCACTTTGAGCAAAACCCTAGTTTTTCTCCATTTGGATTTCTTGACTTGGATAACTTTTGATGATGTTCTCACACTTGATTCACTTCGTTTTATGTTGTTGATGACTTATGATCCTTGAAAACTTGGATAATAAATGTAGAGAGATGTTTTAGAGAGAAGTGGTGTAATGTTGAAATGAAATAAAACAAGTGTCGGTCCCTTTATTTAATGACTTGCAAAATCTGTACTGAAGTGCACAGTGGTCGTCCATGGGGGTTTACGGTCTGTATTCCAGTTTACGGACCGTCCTTCGTGGTCGTCTTTAACCATATTCAGAACCAGAAACTTAAGGCTGCAACATGGTGATTTACGACCATGGTTTATGGGCCGTAAATCACTTTATGGTCCATCCTCCAGATCGTATTTAGTCATTTCCTCAACTGGCAGAAAGTTGAAGTTTTGCATGCCAATTTACGACCTGCTAGTTTACGGACCGTATACCAATTTACGGTCCGTCCTAGCACTTTACGACCACTGGGCAGTTGCAAATCTGCAACTTCCCATATTTTTTAGACTTCTCATTTTAATCACCCACGTCCATGCACATGCATTGCTCCCCTTATATCTCATCTTAACTTAGCCAACTTTCTCATTTCACATCGGATACCTTTGCAATCTCGCCTAAGGTCATCAAACGTCGTTTCTTGCTCATGGATATCATGCACTCATATTCATCACTAGTTCATTCACTTTCGTACCAACGGAAAAAAATTTCCGAGGTGCAACATTTGCGAAGCAAACCTGAAACTTTTTCTTACGCAGGCGGTCGAAATAAGGTGCCTATGAGAGTCAAACTCTTCGGCCAGGATTTATAAAGCTATCCAGACTCAGACTCAGCCACAACCTGTCTTGTCTTATTTTCTGAAGAAAAACAAAGTCGCGACCGGTCGGATACACACTAGGAAATTTGAAGGTATGCCTGCATAAGGGACATATACTTCTCTAGTGGGTCGAACAACGAGTGAACTGATTCCCCGAAATTGGGGATATGTAGACAAACGCAAGCCCCGAGAGTCGGTCACATTCCAACAGTTTCTCGGATAGACCCAACCCCAATATTGGGATCTCCGGACAGTTTCCTCAAAATCACTTGAAGGTCTTTAATTGAGTCCAACAACAAGTGGCCTGATTTCTCATATGACCTGAGATATGTAGGAAATCCGGAGACTAGGGTACGGTGACGTGTGTGAAAAGTGCATAGAAACAAAGAGTACAAAGAACCAGGTGAGTCAAAAATTAGGTTTAGTCAAATTTCGTTGCTCAGGGATGGTCCCTCCATCCCCGAACACCGAAGGGGAAGTTGTTGACACCTAATTTTTGACCTCCCGTAATTTATTTCAAACACTTAGAGTCCCCGGATAATGAATAAAACGAACTGGGCATTTTGAAAACCTTAAATGATTTTTATGAATTTTCCAGGTCGATATTTCTTTCTCTTAAATTAATAAAAGGGATTTCTATGCATCATAAATTTATTTCGAAATTAATGAGTACTGTTAGAATATTCTATGAGATTTTGTCAATATTAATTAATTAAAGGAGGGGAAAAGAAATGAGTTTTTCATTTATTTAGATATCTAGAATTATCAATCAATCAAAATTTTGCAAATATTTTCCTTTTAAATCCATGGGGGGTTTGAGTAATTTAAATAATTTAAGTAGTTAATCATTTAAACCTTTGAAACCTTTGATTTTTATAAAGATATGCATAATTGCCCAAAAATGTTTTTATTAGGCTAGTTAATTAATTAAGTGATACTTATGGGAAAAATTTATCCTTTTGTATAATTATTTTTCTTGTGGCCACAATTTAATTAATCAGGTCATAATTTAAAGAAATTAGAGTTAGTTTGCAAAATTTAGTCTACTAATGTTTTCACTTGAAATAACCAGTTTTTATTTTTATCAAAACTTGCTTGTTAGGCCGAGTATGGCCATAATTGAAGTGACCAGCTGAATTAAAATCAATTAGGGCCAAAATTGGCCATAATTAAAATGATCAGCTGGGTCAAATTTCCTTATGGGCCATGTTCACAATTTTTGGCCCATTAATGTAATTTGGCCCATTGTTACACTATTTTTACGAGATAAACTAAATACGTTCTAAATTTGCCAAATTAGTATATTACTAGTTTTAACCCTTTAATATTATATGTACATGCGTGCACCAGTATACATATATATGTATACACAGTTATACATATACATGTATACCTTAGTATACATATATATGTATACCAAAAAAAATGTTGGGCCTCTTATTATAAATCTGGATCGGGTCCAGCCCAAACCAGGCGGCTGTGACCCGGCCCAAACCCCTTTAAAAAAGGAAGAAGAGAGAGGAGCATTTAAAGTGGGGTATACCCCCCATTTCCCCATTTCCCACTTTTTGAGAAAAACCTTCCCCCTACCCCTTCTCTCTCTTCCTTTTTCCTTAACCCTAGCGCCGCCTACAAAATTTTTCTCTCTCTATGCCAAAAATGGAAAAATTTCATAGCAATGGTACTCGTCGCATGCAGCTTTACCATGTCCATTTTGGTGAAAGAATTAAATATCATACCTGAATTCGTGGTTTCAAGACGCGAATATGGTAATAAAATCAATTTTCTTTCTTCTCTTTGCTTTATTATGCTAAGATTATTGTTGTACTATGCTTAAATCTTATTGGTCGAGTTGGAAAAGGCCGGATCGAACTAGATAGGGTTCAAATCGGACCATCCACATGTTTGAGAAATCGTTTGAAGTGTAGATCTATTATTTGAAAAGCATTTTCTGGTGATTGCATTTTGTCCCACATCGTTTGTTTTGAGAGATTTAGGCAAATTAGGGGGTTCTATAAAAATAGAACCCCCACCCCTTTGCAAAAACCAGTTTGAAAAACTGTGGAAAAAGGTCGAAAAAAAAGAAAGAGAAGAAAAGGGATTTTCAGAGAAAAATCTAATTAATTCTTCAAGTTTAAATTTTTTGAAAGGTTTTCAGGAGTTAGAAAGGTTTAAAGGAATCTAAAAAGAGGCGAATTTCAAACATTAAGCCTCTTTCAGTAAAATTTTAAGGCTGCACTATTTGTGAAGTCATTTTCTTGAGTTAAAAAATTTCATTTTTTCATTCGTGTGGTCTATGAGGATGGGTCGTGAGATTTGGAAGCACTTAAAAGCTTTCAAATTCGTTTTTAATCAGGCTACCCCACAAAAGGTTATGCTCTATCCTCTTTCTTTTATTTTTGTAATTAGTTTACATATTAATAGTTTGTTAATGATGTTTGGTTGCTGCTTTTCCCATGATTTAGTTAAGGTTATGCGTTAAAGGAGCTTTGGTTATGATATAGATATAGAGTGTTACTTGTTTCCTTTTCAATCATGTCTGGCATTGGCAAATGGTCTCTCTTGGAAAGGTTTGAATGTGTATGCCTAAGCAATGCAATGAATGTTTAAATATCCTAGAGTAAACTCTATGAATATCCTGTAGTACATTTGGTGTGGTTATGAACGTTGAAGGTCACTTTTCTTGATGCCTAAGGCTTGAGTCTGATAAGAACAGAATCATAGGATTTATGATAGTTTGATGAAGTTTTTAGGCTAATGTAAATCCTGCTCCATATAATGGAACATTTATAATGCTACAGTGTTGATTTTGGAGACTCTGAAGTAATTGTTTCACATTTCTGAATGAAAATGTAACTTTTCCTTACTGAGCCCTTTTTGAGACCTTGTATGCTTTGCCTGATTATCAACTAATTGATATGAGACCGTGATTGGGATAAAGTCTAGGAAATATCTTCACTAGGTTGAAAGCAAGCTTAGAAGTAGTAAATTCATCTATAAGAAGTCTAATGGCAATTGGCCAAAGTGTTGGAAGTTGTGTTTGCCCATATTTTTGTGAGTCTGAAATCTCCCTAGGTCTGTTTGGGTGTATTAAAGATGGTCAAATGACTCTGAGTAATGGTGTATTGTGCATTAAAGGGCGACTGTAAAGGAGGTGACATCTAGAGCAGAACAGGGCAATCCATAGTGAAGCTGAAACTTAGGATAACTAATAAGATAATGGGGGTGTCAATGGCCCATTAGGAGTTGATAAGAGCCTAGAGAAACTGTTAAGGTTGCTTTGAAATAAAAAAACAGAGCATTATATGCCATTAACTGAACTGATTGTCATTTTTGGTCTCACTTGAGTAGGATTTGGGTCCTGTATTCATATTACTATATTTTCCTCTCTTTTTCATGCCTGATTTTATCAAAAGGAGTCCTAGATAGATTTAAGAGGTCATTTAAAGTCTTGATGTGTATTTTAACTGTCCAAAGAAATGATTGAGGAAGTTGGAATTGGATTTGTCCTGAGTTTGGAGTTTGATATTCAACTTGATTTGCTCAAAAATCTTAAGTAACTCAACTATCCCACTTTTTAAAGTATAAATGAATTAAGGTATTAAATAAGGTTTCATATGGTTTGAGCTTAAAACTGAGGCTGACTAGAAACTATTTGATTCATATGATCAGTTAGGACTTAAATGAGACTTGCAAGCCACCTTTGTCCATGAGTTTTGGTAGTTGGTATGTAGCAGGAGATTAAGGTAAAAGGATAGGGTTTGATTTAGGAGATTAAAAGGTTGAGCCTACGTGTGAGGTGGAGGTAATGACCAGTGGGACCTGGGATCCCTTTTTGCTAAAAGTAAGGTGAAAGAAAGGGATGGGGAGGTGATGATCTCACCCCATCCAGCCCACCTTTCAGGACCCAAAGGCTCCCTTAACTCCTTAAACCTTGTTCTCATGACTATGGAGGTTCAGTAAGGTTGTGTGATAGGCTAATGGTGGCTTGCCCAGCCTTGGGGGAAGTTTCTTGTGATTCCTTGTTATTTAGAAACTAAGTAAGAATAGAGGGACGTCCACTTGTTATATCTTTGTCATGTCTTGAGTACTTTGGGTTCTGTGTTGCCTGAAATTAAGTTTGAAACAAAAAATAGGTGTCTGTCATGACCCTTTCATAATTAGAGAAGTTGAATTGCAATTAGCTGAGCCCTCCCCCCCCCCCCCCCCTAAAAAAAAGGTGAATCATATTTTTTCTCTCTGATGTCTGTATACATGTTACCCCCTTTTTTCCAGAGGTTTGCTTTGTCTGCTGTTGGCTTGCTGTTTTTTTTTTCCTGAGAAAGGAGCTTTGAGAATTGTATAATTTTATATGAGGATTGTGGCCATGTGCAGGCACTTAACTGAATTTAAACTTGGAAATGAATATTAGACTAATCTTAAATTGGTTAAAACTTCCCACTTCTTGAATTAATTAGTATCACCTAGACTTTGCTGAAAACTTACAGTATGACCCAGCCTAAATAAGAACTGTGATCTGCCTAGCCACTACTAATCTTGCATCTTTAGTATTTCAAAGTCTTCTTAAACACAAAATTAGGAGAATCAAGTGACTAGTGTTATTGTGCCTATGCTAAAATAAATAGTGTTCAATAGGAGTTGGTCTGATGCTGGCAATAGAGATGTGTCAAGTACTCCCAAGGACAGTATGGGCCACTTGGGCTAGACTGGTCTTTTCAAGATACATCAAGAGGTGCAGAGAAGTGCCAAGCTCAGCTTGACTCGTAGTATCTACCCTTCAAAATAAGGGGTTTCATGACCAGCCTACATGTCATGGGGGACATCCTTGTCTTAAAGAGATAAGATTTATTTAAATCCCACCATTTAAAAGAAATAGGACTTAAAGGATAAAAGGGGTAGGAAGTTCAACATGATCAAAGGTCTAGGGTGTACCTAGGAGACTAGGAGTAAATGAATAAGATCCTGTTAAAAGGTAGTCTTCAGTGAGTGTCTAAAATAAATGAGCCAGCCTGAGCCTACAGGTAGAAAGTATCATCTGCTAGGAGCCTAAAAAGATTAGATAATGTGAAGAATGAGCCTTGAACTTCATGCTTGTCTTTTTTCTCTTTTTGGATCATCTAGTGTATCTGTAGTTGGCTTCTGCCCCTATCTATTTTGAGTAGTAAATGGTATGAGACTTTGTTGTAACATGGCCATGTATCTGCTATATATTCTAGGATTTTTGTGATATTTTTTTCTGAGAATCTGTAACTAGATAGTCCCAATTTTCATTTAGTGTTGTTATTAAGGCCCTTTGATGTTGAAGTCTTATTTCTTCATGATCATAAGTTGTAGAATTTCCCCTCTGTTTGCCCCTCTCTGTTGTGTTTCTATGGCCCTGTAAAATAAACTAATCGCCTATTCCTAGATATGCCATGAATATGTGAATTGGTAAATCATTCTTTTGATGTGCATGAAAATTAAGTGTGGATTTCTGATTAACTTTGCCTTGTGCATAGCATTTAGACATGTAAGAATAGGATTTAAACATAGAATCTACCTAGGCTTATAAAATAAAGGGAGTATGCATATGGTATACACTTGGTATACACATATCATATCATATGTATTGCAAGGATATATTATATGTATACCTATAAAAAAGCAGGCTGATTATGGACAGTACACATACTCTAATAAAAGAGTATAATTTGTTTGGGCCATTTATTTAATCAAGAACTCTGAAGGTGTGGAATATATGTTGAACGAATACTATTGCATTGTTCTTACTTGCTTCAGTCTCTCATCTTGACTCTGAGTTTATTTAAAAGCCACTGGCATTCAAAATATTTCCCACAAGTTGATACTTGTGCACGGCTTTGGGACCATGATTATATACTATGGCCACATTGGTTTGGTTTGGGAGTTTGAGAAGGGTTTTGGGGATAGGTCTCGCCACTCCCCAATGTCCAGCCATGCCGCGGGTTCATGAAACCCTTTGGAACTTACGCGGTGTCGGGAAAAGGGGTGGTGACAACCTTTTCCCATTGATATATCACGGTCTGAAATTTCCAGTAGGGCGATGGTATATGATTAAGTCCTTGGCCGTGCACTTGTGATCATATGGGGAGATATGTGGACCTATATGTATATATTATGTATGATTATGACAAAGTTAGTCCCGTCAAACATAGATTTAATAAATAGGGACGTGTGTGTATATGTATGTATATGAATGTATGATCCTTATAATAATTAAATCCATCTGAACCTATACTATTTCGACTACTTTGCTTTTCCTCCCACTGCACGACCATTTGGGCCAGAGTCCAGCCAACCTGTTGGGCCTTTCTTTCAAGTCGATTAAAGTCTAAAATGGAAGCTAATATTATGAATGCCCAACCATGGGTGAGAATGGCACGAAGGCCCAGCTATGGGTAAAAATGGTTTTTTTAGGGGTTTTGGTACACCCCTAACTCATTTCTTTCCTCTTTCAATTAGGGGTTTTGGTACACTCCTAACCCATTCTTTGGAAACAAGTTAAGAAAAGTTCACAGAATTTTAGAGCTAACGCCCAAAGATAATATTTCAGGCTCCATTTAAAGCATTTTTTAGGTAAAACAAGTATGTTTTGGGCTTAGCCCAGGAACTGAAGAAAAGGCGTGAGGAATTTTAGCCAAAAAATTGAGATATCTTCAATCAGTTTATGCAAGGGGTATGATTTGGGCCTAAGCCCATGACAAATGGCTTTTCTCATTGCAAACAAATCAAGTTTAAAGAAAAAAAAAATATATCGAGATTAAATTTGATTACGAACCCAAGTTTCTTTAAGCCAGTGCCAATCACTTTTTTCTAAAGGGAGGGGGGGGGGGGGGGTTAAAGGTGTTGTAAAAAACTTACTAAACGGACTAACCAGGACCATGTGTGAGTCTAAGCATGAACGAGTTTCATTTACTCTAAACGTATTGCCTTTACAAAATAATATTATCCTTATGTGTAAAAGGAAACTAATCTTACCCGGATATTATAAATCTGAACCTAAATACCCCATATGTAAGGGGAATATATTCAATTCATTTTTTTCTAAAAATGATATGCAACATGACAGATTTTGCGGGAAATAAACACCAAATAAACATTTCATGCAAATACTCACACATTGGAATTCGAAGGTCAACCGTATAGTATGAATCCTTAATACTAGGGTGCCTAACACCTTCCCTAGAGGATCACCAGAACCCTTACGTAGAACTTTGGATTAAGAAGGATTTTTTCACAGCGTATGAATAAACACTTCAAAGCTGGCTTTCCTAATTTCCTAAAAATTAGGTGGCAACTCTTTTGAAAACAAAGTCCGAAAGAGCACCAATGAGTTCGAAGTATCTTTTCCGAGCGCTAACCCCGCCCGCAAAAATGCGAACCGTAACAGCAACAATTTTTATAAAGCAAGAGGTTTGCTCAGAAGAAAAGGTTACAAAGTACAAAATTAAAAGAACTTCAGTTCCCCAAGTAATTTATAGAGGACAAACCACCAGTCTAACCCTTGTCAAATTTGTGGAAGGAAAAATCACGGAACCATGACATGTTTTAACGTGGGATTACTCCTATCAGATGCAAAAAGAAATTCCTCAAGCTCTTGAGCTACTTTCTTGCATGACCAATCTGAAAACAATCTATACATGAACTCTGGAGCAGGCCACCATACTAGTCAACATGTAATCTTAATAATCCCTTTCAGTATAAAGGTAATGAGTCTGTTGTAGTAGGGAATGGAGATATGCTTGAAATTACAATTATTGGAGATAAGTGTCAACAAAAGGTTACACCTAAAGGATATATATGTAGTCCCTAAGTTGAAGATGAATCTCATATCAGTTAGTAAGTTTGCTAAAGAAAATGATCGTTTGCTAGAATTTTCTGACTCAGAATTTATTGGGAAGGATAAGAACACAAGGACCACTCTGGCAAAGGGAAGTAAAAAGGGAGACTCTTTTGCTTTGAAGGAAATTTACATGATGCATTAACAACTGTACGAACTGAAAAAGATAAAAATTCAGTGTGACATAAACGATTAGGATACCCTAAATCCAGGACTCTTCGATTTTTGCACTCCGATAGGTTTATTAGCGTTAGTAGTTGGAATAATGTCTATTCAGTTTATGCAAGTTACCAAATGGAAAAAGTTATAAATTACCCTTACCAAGTATGACATTATTGAAAATAAATTGTGATTTTTGGGTCCGGCACCTATTGCATCATCACAACATATAAAGTTCTATGTTACTTTTGTTGAAGATTGCATGAGATTTTTTTTTGGCTTTACCCTTGAAACAAAAATACAATTTTTTAAAAGATTTTTTGATGTTTCAAAAGCTAGTTGAAAATCAATTTTCAAGGAAAATTAAATTGTTTCAATGTGATGGTCGAAGAGAGTTTAGAAGCCAAAATTTCATAAATCATTTGAGTCACTGTGGTATCCAGAGACAAATATCTTGGCCACATACACTAGAATAAAATGGAGTGACCGAATGAAATGGAATTGATTCACTGTCAGAAAATAGATCCACTGAGTCTGACTCCATCGGTGCTACTAGCACTATCATGGTTGACAATTCTCTTTCTTCAAGATCTGCCTCAGGTCCATCTAGTTCCTCAAACACATACACTTATCCACATGGAATTGATTTATTCGTTGAGTTGCCACAGTTACCTTCCACTGCAGCCTCATCTTCCCAGCTTATACAATTTATTAATGCAACCAACAATCATCATTTGCTCACTAGAAGGAAGACATCCTCCATGGATGATCCTCCTATGTTCCTCCGCCTTAAAACTTCTGTTTACCAAGATATCATCGAACTAATAACTGTTAAAGAAGCTATATCCAAGCCCTAATGGTTAGCCGCTATGAAAGATGAGATGCATGCTCTTTTGTCCAGTGAAATGTGGACTCTCGTTCCTCGGCATCCTTCCATGAAGTGGTTGGATCGAAGTGGGTTTACAAGGCAAAGTTGAAAGCAGATGGCTTTGTAGATTGGATTAAAGTGCGATTAGTATCTAGAGGTTACACCAAATTGAAGGACTTGATTTTGATGATACATTAAGTCCGGCGGTGTCACGTCCCCACTTGGGGAGCGTGCGGGCACGGATCATTTCCTAGCTCGGTAGGCGAACCTTTCCCTTATTCACACCCAAATAATAAATAAAGTAAATTCAATCACCCAGAATTACATAATAATAAGTCTAACGTAAATAGGTAAATATAATAAGTGTAGAAGATACATCAAATCCCCAAAATCTGGTCTGAATAGTACAAGAGCCACTACATAATGTCTAGGAATATACAAGTCTCAAAAATCCATAAATACTGTCTAAATGATAGAATATAAAGATAGGAATAGATAGAGCCATCCGGGCAGCGAATCCGTCCAACTGCTCACCCTAGAATGCTCGTCAGACGACCACGAGACTCAGTCACGAAGCGTAGAAGTTGAACCGGTCACGAACTCTGCACTCAAAAAAGAACAAAGCAAGTTAGAATCAGTACAACAACACGTACTGAGTAGGCATCATAAGCCGACAACAGTTAGAAAATCATATATATAAGAAAGAGACTGAAAAAGTAAGCATGCTCACAATCAGATAAAACTCAACACAGTCCAAAGTATCAAATCCACTACCAAATCACCTAGTATATCACCTCAAGATCCACTATAAATCCAAATCACAAACTCAAGAATCACTATCAAGTACACATATCTCCAAATATCAACCAACAAGTCCAATACAATGCCATACATAAACATGAGATGAATGCAATGCAAATGCAATGGTACACACACACTTCGAGCTGAATATCTCATCCCCTCGACAGTCATGACCCATGGGGGACCGCTAGGTCCATGTATTAATTTGCTATGGCACACAGCCCGATCCGATAGTTAATGTTCCAGAACGTGCAACCCGATCCCAGTCAGTGTTACGGTTCATGCAACCAGATTCAAGTAAGTGTTGCGGCGTGCACCCCGATCCCAATATATGTATAAATGAGTGAATCCATGGTAACAATGCCAACAAGAATATATGAATCAATGGTGCCATACATGGACACATATCTCAATCACAACATCAATATCATAACCTTTCTTTCCTTCCCAACAACCTCAATCATGTAAAATAAATTCTCTGAAACATGAAGTAATCACTAAGCATCAACTCTAGAATAAATCACGTGGCGACAAGCCAACAACTCACAACTAAGCAACCTCTCAATAGAGCACAATAAGGCGACAAGACATAATCAACAACAATACCAATCTAAGTATTCCATCCCAACTTCATACTGAAGGTTTACATGATTTCTCCAACAATCACTAACTCTACATATGATTCACTAACCGAAGTCTAACTAAAAGGTAAGTCGTTGTAGCGGCATCCATTACCGCTACTGCGAGTCCGCTACTGCGGTTGGTCGACCGCTATGGCGGCTCACCACAATTACACTACGATCGCTATAGCCGTCAGCCCGTCACTACAGCGAGGCCGTTGCGGTAGTTCTGGTGCCCCTGCGGCAGACACAAGACACCAAACACCAGAATGTTACTGGGTTTTGACCAATCTCAATCCGAAATCTGACTATCACCTGAGGCCCCATAGATACAAAACAAACATGCAACCACACATAAAAATGCGCTACGAACTAACCTGTGGCCTCATATTTCCCAACGGAGGTCTATTTGACCAAGTCAACTCCTAGTGGCCTAAAGCCAAGTTTCCAACCCAAGTCCCAAAATGCTCCTAATTGCATTGGGAACCGAACTGAACACACTACCAAGTCATAAATGACCATACAGACCTCTCAAAATTGATGGAATTAAGGGAAACGGTTTGTTTATCAAAAAGTCAACTTTGTGTGAAACAAATCCCACTTTAAGGTTCAAACCTCCTAAAGTCACTCTAAAACCCGCCTGATGACCTTGGGAAAGGGTCAACAGGGTTAAAAGAGTCATTAGCACTATAACGACCAACCGGGTCGTTACAGGTGGTTAAGGCGACAACCATCAGATTGTGCTCACTATTGCTACTACCAAGCATTGGCCTCTAAAGCAATTGAATGTTAACAATGAGTTCTTACATGTGGTGAACTCAAATAAATAGTCTTCCTGGAGAAACCTCGGGGTTCTAAAATACTACCTTTCCCGATTATGTTTGTCATCTAAAAAAGTCTCTTTATAGTGATAAACAAGTCCCTTGAATAATGGTTTCTATTAGGATCAAACTACTACCTATGTACTCAAAAGAACCAGGTTTCTTTGAGCAACTATGCAAGAAGGTAAATTACGGAATAAGTAAATCAACACAAGGATTTTTGGATGAAAAACTCTTTGCACAAGGGAGGAAAAAAACCACGGTCTATCTATTATAGGAATTTCCCAAACTCTACTAAAACATGGGAAGTTTAAGGTTACAACGACTTATACACCTAAAGAACTGTTCCTAACAAAACCACCTCTACCCACTTAATATTCAATACTTCAATGACTCTATCCAGTCAAAGAAGCACCGTACAACTTGACACAAACACCTATTACATAATACTAACAAATGTAAATAGATGGAACCATATTTTGAACCTGGCTATTACAAGCAAAGAACTAAAATATAAATCTTAATAAGCTCGGGTTCTTTGTAGTTGGTTCTGCTAGAGGCTAGGTGTTGACTCCACTCCTCACATTGAAATTGTATCATGATTGTGTTTAAGCTCTATAGCTTCTTCGTGTCGTGTTTATATGGAAGTAGTTGCACCTTGTCTTGTTGAATCTAATCAAGTATTGGTTTCATAATTGTACAAAAAAAATCAATCCTTATTTCACTTGGATCTTCCTTATTTCCTTATATGCGCGTCAACTTCTCCTTTTCCTACTTCAATGCTAATTCCATGTATTTTCTTGTGGTAATATTTTCATAACTTGTAAACCAATCTTTCATCAAACTGGAATGAGTCATTATTCCAATTTCTCCCAGTTGGCATGAAATTGCTCTTTGTCAGTCTTTAATGTTGTGTAATAAGGATCAATTCATTAAACATGTCCTCTATTGTGACTACTTCACTGAATCCCTTGGAGATCTATTCATACTTTTGGTTCTTGAATGCCTTCCTTATATCTCCTTGATTGTCTTAGGGTACATTGTTTGTCAAATCATCAAAAACATATTTTAAGCTCAACAAATATTATTAATTTAGTAGCTACTCAACAATTTCCCCTTTGTTGATGATGAAAAAAACATAGCAGCTTCATATGTCTATATGTGCCCTTGATCAACTCCTTCAACCTTCTGTTGCTCTTGATCAATTCTTCCCCCTTGGGCTTAACTCATATGTTGACAATATTCCCTCTTAAAACCAGCTTCATTTCTGTTCTAGCACTATAGCTTCGTGTTGATACAACTAAGTCTCATTACACAAGGTTTGTGAGCTTGTAATAGTTCACCCTTAAACAAAGCAAGGTTTGTAAGCTCGTTGAGTTGGATGATAGTAGTTTACCTTCCATTAATTGCATCCTACTTGATGGCTAGATTACATAACTAAGCAAGTTTTGATGGCCTGCTTAATATGTTAGGAACTAACCTTCCACTCTTTGCAACCCTATATGTAACATTATGTACTTCCGAACTAAGGCATAGAACTGTGGAATCAGAAGAGCATAATCCTTCTATGTGTTGCGAGGCAGAGGGAGCTCACTCAAAAGAGAGACAAGGTCTTTGCCACCCTATAGACCTTACTCGGTGAACAATAATGGTTCTAAAATGAAAATAAAAAATTTGACCAAGTATGAGAAATCAGGGAAGGCACGCTAAGCGAATCTTAAAGCGAGACATCACCTCGCTATCGGGTCATCGAATAAAGCCTAAAGCGAGGCAGCACCTTGCTATATAGCTCGCCTAGGGAAGCCCATGGCAAGGCAACACCTTGCTTTAGGGCTCGCTGAGCCAGCTCAGACCCAATCCTATAAATTCCATACTTAACCCGAAAATTCATTTTTCAGTCTATCCAACTTCGTGGAAAAACCCTTAGGAAACGTTTTCCTCTCCTCTCAACCTCCCACATCAAGATAAGATCATTTATATGATTCTTAATCAGTCCTAGCATTAATTTCATGATTCTTAAACAGAAGCATAGGACTTCCAAGGTAAATCCTTCTCAAGCAATCCATGTTAGGGTTTTGGTGTTCTTTGTCATAAAAGTTGTTTAGTTTATTAGATTGGAGTGAATATAGGTATGAAAGGCTAACTCTATACATGTGGGAATGTTGTTGATCTTCCCCGCACCACGTTTTTCACTATTACTGTGAATTGCATACACAATAAAGTTATGCCCTAGTTTCATGAAAAGTCTCAGAATGTCTATCCTTTAAAACATATAGTTTCGTAGGTTTTCATAATTGTCATTCCAAACATCACGAACTCAGTACGTAATCCATGTGGGATCATGTTTGAAATTCGATAAGTCCTGGTCATGAAAAAACAAAATGCTTATGAACAATTAATACTTTAAATTCTATAAACAATCCTTGATTCCATGTATCAAAATAGTAATGCTCAACATTCAAATTTATGAATTATAACATGATTCTTAGTTCCATGATATAAATTGCTAAATGGTGAACACATGTACTTGGGCCCAAAGCCACAAAATTGTGCACTTATAAGTGGGCAAGAGGCCACAGTTTATGAACTTAGTGAAAACAGGTGATTTCCCATGTTCACTAAAGGGGTAATGATTTTGACCCTTATGTTTAATTCATTTAACCTTATGTTTTCAAATTCAGTTCGATTTCAGTATCCAATGTTCAGTTATGACTTATGTTATTGATTCGGGTTGCCCTTTCCCCAGGCACCCCGCTTACTATTTCCTTCATTCAGTTTCTTTACATGCAAGTACAATTCAAATGTACTTACATCCCTTTTGCCTGGGGCCTGCATTTTATGATGCAGATATTGATTTATACGATAACAGATCTGTTCGTTAGGACCTCCCTCGTATCAGCCGCTTGGTGAGCCCTAGTCTCTTTCGAGACATTGCTTTTACTTTCATTTATTCAGTTATGTTAGACAGTCTGGTGCACCGGGGGCCTTGTCCCGGTAAATAGTCAGTATTTTAGTACTCTTCAGAGGCTTCTTATACTAGAGTAAGATTCAGTCAGTATTTTCAGTTAGTGTGTTAGCCGTGTCGGCTACATCTTTCTAGTCTCAGACTTATCTCAGTATTTCATAATTATTATCTTCAGTCAAAATTTTTTGCAGTTCATCATGCTTTAAGTACATCAATAAAATTATATTTTTAACAGTTTAGTAAGTAATGATTGGTTCACTTGGTTCAAGGGTTCAGGCATCAGGTGCCAGTTTTTCTTAGGGCCAGCTTCGGGACGTGACACTTTAGGCGGTCAGATTGTGTGGAACCAACATGTGTCCAATGATAAGTGTAAGGACTAAGTTCTTTCAATCTTCTCTGCAGGACAACTCTTCCCCTTATATCCCCTATCTCCAGAGCCTTCTAAATAGGATTGAACTCTTTTATAAATAAGACCCAATTCTTTTACAATGTTTTCTAATTGGCAACTGGCTATGGTGTAGCTTTAACCATCTTAGACCACTTTCAATCTCCATGTTGTCATGTAATATATGTTCCTGATATATCTGATGTTAGCATATGAACTGTATAAATATGAACTAAATCTTCCCCCTTTTGACATCATCAAGAAGTAAGTGTATCAACAAGATCCAGTGCATTCAATCAATATCAAACTCATGGCTACTCGAGCAGCATTATCATGAACATGATACAAGAGCAATAACAACATAATCTAGTTAAAACCTTAAGCAAAATATTTGCATGCACCACATTAAGTCATAAGACGCAAACCAAAGGATTGGTATATATCAATCTAAAACTACCACGAAATATATGGAAATCAAGTTGGTATTTGGTAAGATTTAGGCTTGGTATTGATTGTGACGGGACAGGGACCAGGTTCTCTGTTTAAGCTCAATTTGTGTAAGTAAGTCGATATAGCTTGTTTTAAGGTGTGTAAATATATCCTCCTTTTTGTGTACTCTCAACCTTTAAGATCATTTGTCCCCCCCCCCCTCCCCAAACCTCCTCATCTGCATCTTTCTTCATATTTACTAACTTTATTTAGAGCCAGCCTTGCTTCATCACATTCTATATTGACAGCTTCCCTCTATTTAATCCCTTTACCCCCTTTGTCACTAACTCGCCCAATGTTTCTCCATGTTCAGCATATTCCTCTTCTTTTTCAAACTCTTACTATATCTTTCACCTGGGTCACTGCTTGTGTTCTATAGTAACAAATATTTCAATTTCTTAGCATATGTAACTTTGGGAGTTTTCTATTGGTGATCCTTTGAAGTGGGTTGATGTAACGACCCGGACGATCATTTTCAGAACCGATGCTCTATTTTGCATGTCGTATATTCCAGAAGCTCCGTAATAATTTTTTTTGACTTGCTTGCAAAATTTAACATCAAACAGATATCATTTGGTTCACTTTAGGAGAAGGTTTCATTTTGGAAATCTCGGTATTTAATTATTTAGATTAATTGTTCATTTTGGGAAAACGCGCTCTGATTAGTGATTTGAAGAATTTTTTATATTTGTAATGTTATTTATGACTTGTAGAAATTGACGTAGCTAATTCTAGAGTTCGTTTGATTGGTTTTTGACAATTAAGGCGGTTTTAGTATTTAATATGCCTATTTATGGTGAAAAGATGGTCACAAGAAGAAATAAGACTCGGATTCAGAATTTGTTGCTTCCGTTAGCTTCATACTGATGTTTACAATTTGCGGGGATGAGTGGTGCGATTCTCGAGACTTTTGGATTAGTTTTGGGTAAGGAAGAGGATATTTTTAAAATCCTTAAGTTAAGAAATGAAGAAGTTTGACCAATGTCAACACCGGGGGTAAATGAGTCTGTTTTTGAAGTTTCGTCGATTCCATTAGGTCCAGAATGTGATTTATGACTTAGTTGTCATTGGTTCGGTTCTAGAGAGGTTCGGATGTGATTTAGGTGGTTGATTGAGAAACTTGCTTTTGAGATGATTTGAAGTTTTCCACGGTCAATATCAGGTCAAGACAGTCCATTTGGATATTTTGAGTTTGAGCAGGTTCATATGATGACTTTGGACTTGTCCACAAATTTTGTTAGATTTCGATGAGTTTCGAATGAGTTTGGGTTGTATGGTGTTTGTTTTTCGTTTTGACGTCGTTTTAAGCATAAAGGGTATCATATTGAGAAAACGAGCTTTGATTTATGTTTTGATTGATCCGTTAGATCTGTATCATAATTTTAAAACTATAGCAAAAAGAACCGTCGCATTTCGACATCGTATGAGCGAGATATGTGATTTTTCTAAATATTGTTGTTGCCGGTCTAAAAAAAAGAAGCTTGGACAGTGTATAAATTGGACAGGCTCAAAATATTTAATATTTTGAGTTCGAGAGCTCCGTTTAAGGTGATTATCGTGGTGTTGTCATCTCAACGAGGGGGTAAGTATCTAACCTTTGTTTTGGTGTTTCACCATTATTATATTCCTTTGTTATCATTTTTATTTGTGTTTGGGTTGTTGAAAGGTGGGTTTTGAGCCCTAAAAATATGAGCATGAAAAATCTCAATTTGAGGATCGATTTATGGATAGAATTAGGTGATTTTCCTGATATAGACTATATATGATATAGGTAAACCAATTTTCAAATAAAATTTCAATTTTGCCCTTGAGGGCTCGGGGTTACCTTTTTTGGTTCATTTTTGGATTCTGAATAAAAGAATAGCAATATAGGTATCATTGGACTCGTTTAAACTCGTAGAGTACTATTTTGACTATATTGGACCCAGTTTTACAATAAAATTACAGTTTTGACATGGGGAGTAGCTTAAACGTTGAATGATATTCATGTCGATTGTGGCTTGAGGAATTCTATGGATTTGGTAGATTAACTCTTTTGTTTTGACATTTTGATTTTGACGTGACACTTTTATATTAGTAGATATGCTAGTTTTTTTATGCCCATGTTTTGTTGTGTATTAGCAATATCCTTGGCTTTTCTTTGCCGTGTTTTTTTATCGAGGATGCTAATGTCTTTTGAACCTGGTGGTTTCAGGTAGTTTGTAGTCAGCTTGTCCCTATGATGGATAGTAGGGCACTCTCTTAAGGTAAATAAGCCTTGTAGGTTAGGTGTAGAAGTGAGTTTTAGGTAGTCTAGTGTTACACCTCGTATCTTCGAAGAGCACTTATCAAATTTGAAACATAAGTATGTTGAGTTATGGTTATGTAAAACCATTTTGGAATACAAGGAGCAAGCATTATTAAGTATATTTTAATGAGTGAATGATGTATATAAGGTATACCGGAAGGTTTTATAAGGAAATGAGTGGAAGAAATTGAGTAGTACGACTTTGGAGGAAGGATGGGTAAAGTTTCCTGTGAATATTTTGGTCCAACTTGAGGGAAGAATATCTCTTAGCATATGAAGTGTTTTGAAGTTAAACAAAAGCCTAAAATGACGTTCATCGATTCTAGTTTGCAACGCACCAAACCGCTTATCGATAGGACATCGGAGTAGAGAATTATGAACGTTACAAATTCGGCTGACAAAGCAGAAACGTGTGCTACAGTACTGCTACAGTAGCTGCTACAGTGACCGAGCCAAATTTGAACCTTATAAAAGGGGCAAAACCTCTTTTTTTTTTCACCAAAAATCAGATTACATATAGGGGTATTTATGTCATAAAGCAAGTGAGGAATTAGAGTGATTTTGATTAGTCGCGGCTCGGGTAGCGCATAATCGTAATTCTAGTATTGTTGTGCGGTGGATTTTGATATGGATTCCAAGTGGATATTGAAGATATTGCTATTTCAACAAGAATAAGGTATGAATCTCTCTTTAGTAATTTTACTTTCGGTTTATTCACGAAGATAGAGTGATTAAATGGTCGTATAATAAAGTTGTTGGTTGTAGAAATTAGAAAAACGCTGTGAGGGATATTTTATGGTACATATTGGTGTTGGAGATGATGTTATTAATGTTGATATTTTTGTTGTTGTTGTTGGTTGCTGAATTGAGATTTCGGGCTAGGCATATAAACAGAGGAGATGCTGTCAAAATTTCGGCAGATTCTAGAAAGGTTTACTTGAAAGTTTAGCACAAGTATACTACGATGAGTCTAATTATAGTGTGAATCCTCTTAAATGTAGACTTGCGAGCTCGGACAAATAAATGTAGATAATTAGAGACTGAACAAGTATGTTAAGGCTCGTCCCTTTCTTTCAAAGGCATGATTCCTATGAATGTTTCCATAACCTCCTTGATGATGATGATGATTTCATGTTTAAAGGTTTCAAGTTTATGATTTCTATGTTATTACGAGAATGTTGAGTTATTTCATGATTTTCTCGATTTTATTCATTGTTGTTGATCTTTCCTTATAATAATTGTTCCTTCAAGGCGAGATAGAGCGATGATGATTATTCCATAATATAAACAGAGGTTACCGACCTTACATCACTCCGATAGTCATAGCGTTCTTTGGACTCTCATGCATGCTACTTATGTTATAATGTATTTATATGTATATATTTACATAACCGAGTCCCTTACTAAAGGGTCGGGTACGATATATATTTACATAACCGAGTCCTTTACTAAAGGGCCGGGTACGGTATATATTTACATAACCGAGTCCCTTACTAAAGGGCCGGGTACGGTATATATTACATAACCGAGTCCCCTACTAAAGAGCAGGGTACGATATATATTTATATAACCCAGTCCCATAATGGGTCGGGTATGGTATACAGATTATATATATGCATGACTCACCACATAAGGTACAGATGCATTGGTATCCCTTGATTATCATACTTATCTCATGTCATCTTTCCATTCAGTCATGACCTTCACTACTGTGTTTCATGCTTTACATATTCAGTACATTTTCCGTACTGACCCCTTTTCTTCGGGGGCTGCGTTTCATGCCCGCAGGTGCAGACACTCAGTTTGGTGATCCGCCAGCCTAAGACTTCTGCCCAGCTGATTGGAGAGCGCCATTGTTCCGGAGCTTGAGTCATTTTGGTACAGATCCTTTGATATAGACTTATGCATATCCATGGGTATGGCGGGGCCCTATCCTATGATATTTCATTGTTATACTCTTAGAGGTCTGTAGACATGTGTGGGTTGTATATATGTTTGGTTAGATATATCGACGTAGTTCGTTTTGGATATTCCCGTATACAGTGGCAGCCTTGTCGGCTTGCATATTTTGTTATGTTTTGGTTAGCTGTAACTCTTCAGGAGACAGGTTCATTCTGATATATGACATTATGAGTCTACAACATGCTTTTACAAATTTCCATATTGTCCTTAGTTCAGTCTGATTATATCTTGCAGG
The DNA here is from genome assembly GCF_019175385.1 of Lycium barbarum. Classification (NCBI taxonomy): domain Eukaryota; kingdom Viridiplantae; phylum Streptophyta; class Magnoliopsida; order Solanales; family Solanaceae; genus Lycium; species Lycium barbarum. The sequence continues at coordinate 48,458,530 of NC_083342.1, forward strand.
TTCGTACACGGGTGTCCAGCTCGGGCACTAGTCATAGTCCATCGGTTTGGGTCGTGACATATAGGAGTAAAAATGGTGTTGGGATGTGAATTTTTGCCCCTCGGCCAACTTTTGGCTTGCTTGATACCAACTTATTTAAACATTGCCACATGAATTCTTGATTTTTGAAAAAGAAAACTAATTGAATTAAGGATTCTTGTTTTGACTTTTAGACTCAATATTTGGCTCTTACTTTCACTAATTAGTCTCTTTATGCTATGAGTGACTTTTTGAGTTCATTAGTTTCAATTGGGTTTTGGATATATATTCTACTTGGGTTTTTATGTGCCATGTCTTGTGAGGTTTTTATGGGTTCTTTTGCATTATTTATGGTCTAGAACTTGCCCGGAATGAGTTTCATGGAAAAATCCTAGACTACACTTGGTTTGAAAAGTGATGTTAGGCCTTCTTCTAAACGTATTTGTGCCTTAAATTTCCTACCCTTGCATATTTTCCCTAGTCGACCTCTTTTGAGCCTTTAACCTTTTTGTTTGCAACGATGTTACAAGCTTTAACCTTTTGTTCTTTATTGACCTATCTTTTGGCATCCTGCCTCCCTGAGTGGTTTGAAAGTGCAAACATAGGCTAAAAGCCTAAGTTGCGGGAAGTTGTTATGTGGGAGTTACTTTAAAGGTGAAAAAAAGGTTGTAGAATAGAAAAGGATTTTTTTTTTTTGGGAACTTCCTTGTTATTTTGAAAAAGAATAAAAGAGAGAAGAAAAAGGAAGGAATAATAAAGAGTTGTGAATAAAGAGAAGACTAGGTGGTGAAATGAAAAATGAAGAAAAGGGTGGAAAAGTTTGAAAGAAAGTGTGCTTTGATTGTTACAAATTGTAGTGCTTAGGGAGGTTTTGAGTCACTGTTACCTAAATTGTGCCCTACATTAACCAAAAGCTTACATTACAACCCCTTATGTCATAATTGATTTTGAACCAAGTGTCTACATTAGTGGAGAAATACATTAAGGGCAAGCCTATAGTACTACTTATGTTCATTTGACCATCTTTGTGTGTGAGAGAGAGAGTTAATTCTTTCCATTTGATATACCATTTATATCTTGAATTGCATTTTATGAGTTTGAGATTCTCTCTTAATTGTGAAGGCACATAAAAATTTGAGTGTGAATTTGACCCAACATCCAATTGGGAGGAATTAACAAAAGGAAGTCGTTTGTGATAACGAGGCAAATTTTGAAGCTGTAGTGTTCATGAATTGATTGCTACTTTGATTAGTTTGGTGTTTGAGCACTTAAAAAAATGTTTTTGAGAAGTTGGTGATTCATGTGTTTTGGATTAATTGTTTTGGAGTAACCTTTCTTCATTATTGATCTACAAGTAATAGTTTAAGTTTGGGGGTTTGATAAGTTGTTGTTTTACCAACTTATCTCTTCTTTAAGCTTAGATTTTTTTTCTATGTTTAATAGAGAAAATAGTGCATTTAATACCATTTACTTCTGTCATGTCCCAAATTGGGGAATGTGCGGGCATCTACCCGTTTCCCACCCAGTAGGCGAACCCGTCCCTTAACCACAATCCAAATCTACAATAAATTAAACCCAACCATCGAATACATAAAATTAGTCCAGAATAGATAAGTAAATAAGTGCGGAAATAATATAAATAATCCCAAGGAATCTAGTCTAGAGCCGTACAAGAGCCACTACTACAATTGCTACAAGTCTGAATATGAATACATAGTCTGAAGAGTGGAATACAGTCGCAGAATATCAAAATAAGACAAGTAAATAAGAAGAGGCATCCGGGATGCGGATCCGTCCAAATGCTCACCCTGGATGCTTGTCAGCAAAGCCTCGGGAACCAGCAACGAGGAGAGAAAGTCAACCCTGTCATGTACTCTGCACTCATAAAAGAATGCAGCAAGGTAGTATCAGTATAAACACTATGTACTGGTAGGTATCATAGGCTGACAATAGTTAGCTAACATATATAAAGGAAGAGACAGAAAGATAAACATGCTCACAATCAAGTATCAATCAACACAGTCCTAGAATAGTATCACAAGTACAAAAAGATCAACAGTCGAATCATAGCCTATGATGATGCACCTAAACACAAGTCTGCCAAGTTTCCCAAAAATTCAATCAACAGATGCAAAATAAGATGATAATGATGAATGCATATGCAATACAATGATACACACATGCTTCGGGCGGAATACCTCCACGCCTCGATAGTCATGACCCACGGAGGAACCGCGAAGTCCATGTACCTGCTGCGGCACATAACTCGATCCAATGTGTGTGTGTGTATATATATATGATGCGGAACGTGCAATCCGATCCAATACATGTATAAAATATTTTTCGGCGCTCAACCCAATCCAATATATGTATAAAATATGTTGCGGCGTGCAACCCGATCCAATATATGTATAATATATGTTGTGGCGCGCAACCCGATCCAATGTATGAGTATGAATGCATGAATGATATCAATGACAAAAGAATCTATCAATATCAATCGTGCCACACATGGAGACCTATCACGAGAATCAATCAATATAGGCTGTGCCACACATGGACACGTATCACAATATCACGAATAAATCACTTCCTTCCTCTTGACAAGAAAAATACCCAATAAATGAGAGATACAGTTTCACAATCATGATAAGGAAACTCAACATCAAGTCTAGTATCACAAACGTGGCAACAAGCCAATAGATCACTACAAGGCAACAAGCCACAATCAAACAACAGTACCAACCTAAGTAATCCATCCCAACTTCTTACCCGAAGGTGTAACATGCTTTCTCCAACAATCAATAACGCTTCATATTCTTCGCTAACCGAAGTCTAATCATAAGGTAAGCCGTAACCTACCTGATAGCCTAGCGGGAGCCACAAACAATCACAGCTTTGCTTTGCCTTTACGGAAAGCCTCCAAATACTCAAAGTCTAACCATAATCAAATTCTAAGTTAGAAAATAGGAAGAACAATACCCATATTGCTAGGCTATCTTTTGAATCAAAATTAACCATGAAAATGTCACGACCCAACCCGATGAGCCATGACTAGTGCCCGAGCTGGACACTCGTATGCGAACCTGTTAGATATAGTCAGACTAAAACTAAGGATAGTATGGAAACTTGTAAAAGAAAACTATAGACTCATAAAGCCATATATCATAATGAACCTATCTCTTGAGGAGTCACAGCTAACCAAAACATAACATAATATGCAAGCCGACGAGGCTGCCACTATATACGGAAATACAAAAACGAACCTTATCGACATAGCTGACCAAAACCCATAAACAACCCACACATGTCTACAGACCTCTAAGAGTATCATGGTGAAATATGACGGGATAGGGCCCCGCTATACCCCTAGATATGAAAAAGTCTATATCAAAGCATCTGTACCAAAATGACATAGGCTCCGAAAAAATGGAGCTCTCCACCCAGTTGAGCAGAAGTCCTAGGCTGGAGGATCACCAAACTGAGTGTCCGTACCCGCGGGCATGAAACGCAGCCCTCGAAGAAAGGGGGTCAGTACGAGAAATGTACAAAGTATATAAAGCATGAAATACCATAAAGAAGATCAAGACTGAAAAAAAGATAACAGAAGGCAAATATGATAATCAAAGATACCAATGCACCTGTGCCTTACGAGATGAGAATCATGCATATCTATATCATATACCATACCCGGCCCATTATGGGACTCGGTGAATGAAGTCATATACATATATACCGTACCCGGCCCTCTAGTGAAGGTCTCGGTGAAATAATCATATATATACCGTACCCGGCCCTCTAGTGAGGGACTCGGTGAACAATGCAATGAAACTGTGCACGAATACATACCCGCCCTGGGACTCGGTGAATGATATATTAACGACATGCACGAGCAAAATATCATGAGCAACCATATGCAACTAAGTCATCATCTGAGACTCAATAGAATAATTAGAATGAACTAACACTTGAGAATCAAGACAACAGTCATGTCAAGTACCACTGAGGACTAGAATTCATTGGAGTCATAATGCAAGTGAGACTCATAAAATTATTTCTGAACTCCGTGAATAACCTGGGAGCACCCTCGAATGTCACTATGGATTATATCAGAATAGGACTTCAGGAATCATAGACACGTATCAGGACATAATGAAATAACTTCTGGAAATCAAGAACATTAGCCATTATAGTGTCTCTAAGAATAGGAGCTTCTTTGGAATTTATACGTTCGTCGTCTGTTTGTCTCATATAGACCATGCCAAAAAAAAAAGGGATAACTTTACATACCTGACAATCTACCTAATCACCCAACGTCTACTCCTCGAGTCCGTATGTCTACAATCACGATGATAATATCACGATTAGACCATTTACACCACTTACTATCTAATATGTATACAAACGAAACTTAATGAAATTCGGGCAGCATTTCCTCTATAAACTGGACAATCCCGAAAATCCAATTCAATTGAATCATCAACAACATCAACAACAATACCAACCATTAATATACATCATAAATCAGGTAATCCCATCCATTTAATTCAACTAAAACAGCTCCCGATCCATAAATCTCTGCAAAACAACAAACGAGCTTATAACGCTATTTTCTCCGTTCTAATCCGTTACACTCTAAATAAACTTATTAACAATGAAAAAGGGACCTTAATATTACCTTAAGTATGAAGCAACCACGTCAATACTCTTCTTTTTGGCTGTTTTTTTTTAGCTCAAACTGAAGGCAACACGACGTACAACGCTTTTCTCTTCACGAGCTTTGGGATTCGGGACTCGAAGTTTGATCAAAATGGCTTTCTTAGCCTAGAAGTTCTCTCCCCCTCTCTCTAATGTTTTGGAAGTTCCTAGATGCAAATGACCAGCCCTCAAATGAATTTTCCATATATATTAATGTTAATGGGCCTCATGGGCCGAAATGCAAATGTTTGGGTCGGGTCTCAACTTGCTGCCCCGCCAGCCCAACTTGCATCGTCCATAAATCCTTATCCCGATATCATTTTGACGAGCGGTTTATTGTGTTGGAAACTAGACTCGATGAAATTCATTTTAGGCTTTTGAAACACTTTAAAACTCCTCATATACTAGGGGATATACCTCCAACAATATGGGCTAAAAATCTGGTTCGAGATTTTACTGAAGTTGTTCCGATTCATTTCGTTTAACTTCTAATCCTCTTCCAACCCTCATGTAACCTCTTATACATATATATGCATACTCATATACATCCATAACAATACATACATGTGTCTCGAAGGGCCCGGAGAATCACAATAACCTCAAACATAGCTAGAGAACTCACAAAGCTTCGACGAAACTCCAATCGCAAAAGTATATTCATATCTTTTGTCCATATTCTATATCATTACTAATAATCTCAAATACTTTAAAAGGGCACTCACATTCCCTCGTATACATAATCATGACACTATTTCAAATCCTTTAGGTTGCCATGTCACCTCGGGATACTTAAGGAAACCATATATATATAACGATATTCTTACTAACTGGATTAACTTCCCTTAAACTTTCTTAACTCGTTCATTTTGTCTTAAGTCAAGTAGCACGGGCTCTTACGGGGTGTAACAACATAAATACTTATAACCTCAAAATAATCTTGTCCTCAGAGCTTATGTCGGTTAACTTACGAATAATCCAACGTACAGAAGTACGGGATGTAACAGGATAAAAGGGGGAATTGGGCCCACAAGGGCAAAACGTGTATTTTGAAAGTGAAATCGGTGACCCAACGTTCTAGAAGTTCAATTCTACTAGTCAATTGCTAGAATAACACAAGAATAGGTCAATTTTATCATTCAAGTAAAAACCCCAATTTGGGTATAAACCCTAACTTTCAATCTTCAATTTCGTCAACAAAAATGGAAAATTCAAGCCTATTAGTTACTAAATCGTTCAAGTCCATACTTATGTTAGTCAAATCTACCAACAATTCTCATTTAGAAAGAATAAAACTCAAATAATGAAATAAACATCAAACCCCATCTTTCCTCTTAAGTTCTATAGAATTCTAGCATGGATTCAAGCTTAGGAAAGATAAACCACAAGAGAAATCAGCCAAGAACTCTCCAAATCGCCTCAAAGGATGCTTAGAAACAATAAATGAAATGGTAGGAAATGAAGGGTTTTAACTAGGTATTAAATAAGATTCTGGTCCCGTCATTCGCTGCAGCGGGTAGACCGTCCGCTACAGCGGATCCTTGTCCGCTATTGCAACTCACCACTAATCAGTTGCCCTAGCCATAGCGGACCAGACCTCGCTACAACGGGTCCGCTACATGCGCAACTAGTGTCGCTACGACGAACTCCAGACACCAGAATTTCCTGGTTTTTCACTATCTCAAACTCGAAATCCGACAATCACTCGAGGCATTATAGATACAAACCAGACATGCATTCACATATAAAGACAGGCTACAGACTCACTCGCGGTCTCAAAATTTACAACGAATGTCTGTTTGACCGGGCCAACACCCAATGGCCAAATACTAACTTTCTAACTAATAACCCGAATTGCTCCCAAGTCCCTTGGGAATTGAACTGAACATCCCACAAAGTCACAATCGACCATCTTGACCTCTCAAAATCGACAAATTTTTGAAAAAAGTCCGTTTACCCAGAGTCAACTATTGGTCAAATATTTTTCACTTTAAGGCTTTATTTGCAAAAGTCATCATAAATATCACCTGATTACCTCGGGAGTCGTACCACCCATCCCTATGGGTCAAAATCATACTAATAGGGCTCAGGGAAAGGTCAACAAGGGAAAATGGGTCAAAAGTGCTATAACGACCAAACGGGTCGTTACATCAGATACTAACTAAGGCATCGCTCGTCCTCGAGCGACAAGGAAAAAAATAAGGGAAAAGTACCTGAGTCAACAAACAACTGGGATATCTAGAACGCATATTGGAATCGGTCTCCCATATGGCCTCCTCTACAGGACGATGCTTCCATTGAACCTTAATAGAAGCTATCTTCTTAGACCTCAACTGTCTGACCTGCCTATCTAAGATAGCAATAGGCTCTTCCTCGTAGACAGATTCTCATCAAGAAACACAGAATCCCAATGAACGATAAAAGACTCATTTGAATGGTAGCTCCTCAGCATAGACACATGGAAAATTGAATGAACACCTGACAGGCCTGGTGGGAAGGCTAACTCATAAGCAACATCACCCACATGACGGAGAATCTCATACGGACCAATGTACCTCGGGCTAAACTTGTCCATCTTCCCAAACCTCATAACACCCTTTATTGGTGAAATCTTCAGAAGAACCTGCTCGCCCTCCATATACTCCAGATCCCGAACCTTTCAGTGCGTATACATCTTTTGCCAGCTCTGAGTTGCTAGAAGTTTTCCTAAATAAGCTTCACCTTGTCCAAATACTCCCTGAGCAAATCTATACCCCAAGGTCGAACATCAAAAGCATCAAACCACCCGATAGGAGAATGACACCTCCTACCATATAAAGCCTCAAACGGTGCCATATCAATACTCTAATGGTAGCTATTGATTTATGCGAACTCAGCCAAGGGTAAGAACTTGTCCCAATGACCACTAAAATCGAGCACCTGGATAGTTTTCTTGGACAGATTGTCAGTCTGTGGATAAAATGAGCAGACTTAGTCAACCGATCAATAATAACCCAAATTGAATCGAACTTGTCCAGGGTCTTCGGAACACCCATAACAAAATCTGTGGCAATACACAGATAAGAATCCTTTGAAGCATCCTACCAGGTCGCTGGTGCTTATACTTGACTGGAAATTCCCACACTGAGCAATGAAATCTACAATATCTCTCTTTATCCTACCTCACCAGTAATGCTGCCTCAAATCACGATACATCTTAGTCGCCCCTGGATGAATCGAATACGTGATACTATGAGCCTCCTCCAATATGAATTGAATCAGATAGCCAACACGAGGAACGCACATACGTCCTTTGATCCTTAGAATCCCCTCAGGATCAAGCACGACCTCTTTGCCCTCACCTCTCAAAACCTTATCACGAATCTTACATAACTTAGCATCCTCAAATTGCTGAGAGCTAATCTGCCCCAAAAGAGATGACCTTACGTCAACAAATGCGAAAACTCTGCCCAGATATGAAGTATCAAGATGTATAAGACTGTTAGCCAGAGTCTGGACCTCTATATCTAAACGAGGCTCTGAAGAAAACAACCGAGCTAAAGTACCCATGCTCACTGCCTTGCGACTCAAGGCAACATCTACCATATTAGCTTTACCCGGATGATAAAGTATAGTGTTATTATAATCCTTCAGAAGCTCCATCCACCTAGGCTGTCTAATATTGAGATCCCTTTGATTGAACACGTGCCGAAGACTGCAGTGATAGGTATACACCTCATAATAGACACCATATAGATAATGCCTCTAAATCTTCAATGCGAAGACTACCGCTGCAAACGCCAAATCATGAGTAGGGTAGTTCTTCTGATGGATCTTTAATTTCCTAGAAGCATAGTGTAACGATGCATTTGGTCGTTAGCATTATTTTTCCCTTATTGACCATTTCCAAGCCTTATCAGTGTTTATTTTGACTTGTGAGAAAATATTAACCTTAAGTGAGAACCTTTGATTGATAGTTGAATTGGTCAACGAGACCCTATTTGGGAAATCCGAGACTGCGAGTAAGTTCGTAGTGCATTTTTATGTATATCTGAATTTTTTGTTTGTGTAAGTTAGGTTTCGTATGGTAAGTGAGTATCGGGATGGAATTGGGAAAGCTAGAAAACTGGTTTCTGGTGTCTGAGCTGCTGGTGTCCGCTGCAGCGGCACTAGTACCGCTGGGGCAGTGATGGTACCGCTGGAGCGGTGAAGTGCATTTTTAGGCTAGACCGCCGTAGCGGTTAGGGCACCGCTGGGGCAGCGCGATAGCCGCTGCAGCGGTATCGCTGCACCAAAATACATTAATATTTGGTACAGCCCTTAGACATTCCCATAACTTCTAAACTCGTTGTAAGCACTCTTTGAGGAGAATTAAAGGTCTAGAGAGCCATTTTATTCCTAGGGTAAGTGTTCTAACCTTATACCTATCCATTATGATCTTCTAAACATGATTTCAATCTTGTAATTACTAGAATCAAAGGAGGGTTTATGGGGTTTTTCATGGAAGAGTTCTAGAAATGAACCGGCTTCCTAGATTGTGAATAAATGATGTTAATGTTTCTATTTATGCTAGATAATGATATAACTAGGCATGTTAACCAATAATCTTCCTTGTTAGAGTCGAATTTCATGAATTAAAGTTGGGGTTCTTAGACCCAAATTTGGGGGTTTTCATATTAATAATGATTTTGAGAATTAATTGAGTATTCATATGATTAAAATAATGGGTTTTGACATTTTAGTACTGAATTTGGTATTTTGGTCATAAAATTCCCGTCTTGCCCGTGAGACCCGATTTTCCTAAATTAAGGGTTAGAATTTGACCCGATTAGAAAGTAGCCAATATGGGTATCATTATTCATGGTTTCTTACGTGGAATTCATATATGATAGAGTTTGACTATTTGGAGACGCTAAAGAAGACAAGGCAAGATGTGAGTTCGTGGCTCCTGTTCGGCTGCCAGGTAGGTTATGGCTTCCCTTCAATAGACTCCGATTAGTTTCTTATATTTTTGTATTAGAAGAAACGGAGAATGCATGTGTAGGAGATCATATATTTTGATGGAATCCTAGGATAGTGTTGTTGTGTGACTTGTTTGTTCGTTCTTGTGGCCTGTAGATTCCTTAGGTTGCTTGTTGTGGTTTTTCTTGAATATCAGTGGATTTATGTGAGTTGAGAGTAGCGGATGAAACTTATTTTTGTGCCTAATGATAAAGATTTCCTGAAATATGTGATTGCTTGTGCTATGCCTTTAATACTGAATCTAGTGGATAAATGGGAGGATAAAATGTATCAACGATTGTTAATTGAGTTCTAAATGAGTTGTGACCAAGGATTTTGAGTGTAGGGTGAGATTTGTGTCCTAAGATAATAGGCTTATTTAAGGAAGTGGTAATAATGTATATCGATTGATTGACTTATTGTGTGTTGGGGCAAGCCACCCGTTATGATGTGTTTGACAGTTCTATTTAGTTGGCTTGATGCCATGAGTTGTTGATAGAGATTAGACCCTGATATTTATCCTGATTTGGATATATTGTTGGCATACCTACTGTAGGTATTGTGATATAGATACATTGTGGGCATACCCACTGTGGGTAATGTGATATTGATATACTGTTGGCATACCCGCTATTAGTATTGTGATATAGATACATTGTTGGCATACCCACTGTTGGTAATGTGATATTGATATATTGTTGGCATACCCATTGTTCGTATCGTGATATAGATAAATTGTTGGCATACCCACCGTTGATATTGTGATATTGATACATTGTTGGCATACCCACTGTTGGTATTGTGATATTGATACATTGTTGGCATACCCCATTGTTGGTACTTGTGATATTAAGCTTGATTGTTAATGTTGATACACGTATTGCACGTATTATCATCCATTCATGATGTATGGCCGATACCCGGTGATGATTCGATATCGTTGATCGAGTAAAACTGATATTTTGATAAAACTCTTTACTTGAGTGATTGTGAGATGGCCGATGTCCGAAGATTAATTCCAGAATCGTTGATTTTATGAAATTGATATTTGATAAAGTCTTTACTTGGACTCCGCGGGTCCCCCGGGGTGGTGCCGGTGAGACTCCCCCTGTGAGCAATTAGCCAGGGTCCCGTCTGTCTGTTGGGAAAAGATCCAGGACAGGTGGCACTTAGACTACGCGATTCACGCTAGGCTGTGCTACCAAAATGTCGATATTTCCGTCCGGAGTACATGTGTACACCTCATTTGCATGGCATTGCATTGCATTATGTCTTTATTTTGAGATGTTTTGGTGTTGTACTTGTGATGTTGGATTCTGGCGTGATATAATCATAATTGGCACCCTTGGGGATTAGATGCTTTAATTAGGTGATGACGGGTTTTTGGATCCGGATTTATTGTTTGAACTTGTGGAGCTATCCCATGGATCTCCCGAAAGGTTAGTCATATGTTTGATCTCTATGTGATGTAGGATAATGGTGTCTTAATTATGAGTTGACTACTTGACTAAAATGAACGATTTAATGATGTGTGAGTTGAGAGATTGTTGTTAGATTGGTTGGTGATTATTGGGGTGAAGTTAACGATTAAAAGGTTTTGATGTACAGTGTGTCGTAGATAGATGTATGACTTGATTGGTTTGTTATCATGTTTTATCTGTGAATTCCTTTACTGATATGTGTTACTAACCATGTCGGCCTATGATACTTACTCAGTACGCGTGGATTGTACTAATATTACACTTGCTACACTCTTTTGGGGTGTAGATTGTTTCAGGTATTTAGTTGATATGTAGCGGAACGTGCGGTGCCTATCTGGAAGGCCTCCTTCCATTTCATTCCGGAATGGAGGTTGAGTCGTACAATGTGGCGGTAATCTATCACGACCCGACTAGGAGCCGCGACGGGTACCCGAGGCTAACCACCGAGCACCGTTCGTTCTATTACTCGTCATACTCATTTAATGCTCTTTTATCAAATTTATACTCAATTATAAGAAAATCATCTTTCATTTTGAAAACATAATTACTTTCTTATACATATGCCACTCGGCCATCAAAATAATATACATATACATAATAGCATCCTCGTGAGACCATATAACCCACACTGCGTATCTACGAGCCTCTATTGGAGTGCTAGACATAGGGATGGGACAAGACCCCGTCGTGCCCAAAATACATATACATATATATACACAAAAGTATAAACCCGATTAGCACCTCTGGAATAATGGAGTGCTCCTGCAAATCTGCTGATAGCTCTTAAAGGTCTGCACCGTCTCCCTGCCTACCTGTGGGCATGAACACAGCGTCCAAAGAAAACAGACGTCAGTACGAATATTGTACTGAGTATGTAAAGCATGAGTGAAATAAGCATGATAGAGAAATCATAAGTCATAAGGTGAAGGCAAAACCTGTGCGACCTTTAGGGATGAATACATTTCATACATATATCATATATACATAATCGTCGTACATGAATCATCACAGCGTATACATCATTATGTCATATAATTCATCATCGTAGTACCGTATCTGCTCATACACATAAAACATTATCCGTATTCGGCCACGTAGGGGCTCGACAATATCCGTATTTGGCTACGTAGTGGCTCGACAGTATCCGTATTCGGGCACGTAGTGGCTCGATAGTATCACATACATATCTTCCGTATTCGGCCACGTAGTGGGTCGACCATATCACATACATCATAACAAGGATCGGTATATCTCATCATCATCATCATTATTATCATCACATACATCTTATAAGCGTATCGTAACCTTTTATTAATGCATACATTTAAATTTAAAGACAATCTATGAAAATCACATCATATTCGTAGCATGGACTTCGTATGAATATCGTAGGATAGACTTCATAATCTCTAGGCTTAAGCTCAACATTACCACTATCGTTTATATAACATATCTCTTACCTTTATCTCATATGAAATCCTCTATGAACATAGACTCGCAACTTTGCCGAACATTGGTCATAAGACGTGCATTAAGGCTTATGGACAATCTATAACATTGTCAGGGTGACATAAGGTCGAGAACCCCCGATTACATTATGAAGCATTCATAGGTATTCCGTCTCACCTTGAAGGAATTAGTATATAAGGTGAGTGTATACAACAAGTAACACCAATAGATTATAGTTAATGTCGTAAGCTTGGTAGAAACATTATACCATGAACTCTAGAATCTTTATACTTAAGCTTATCATCTTCATTATCATATTCATAACGCATTCCTCGTCTTTATCTCATAAGAAGATCTCTATCAATGTTGACTCGTAGTTTCGGAATATAAGAAAGTCAGGGAGAGGTAGAGAAATAATATCATTTGAATCGTATAAGGATTTCCATCTTCGTAGGAATGTCGTTCATGCGCTTTAGGACTCCTAGACTTAGACTCATCATCAATATCGTCATGCTCATAACGTGTCTCTTTTCTTTATCTTGTGATACTTCTTATAATTGTAGACTCATAGTTTTTTGATACGTACGAAAATTATGAAGAAGGAGGGGACATCACACTATAGGATTCATGCCTTAGAAAGAAGGGACTAGCCTTACATACCTTTTCATTTAGCTATTCCACCGCTTGATTGTTCCCCTTCAATATTCACGTCCCTACCTTCAAGAGAAGTCGTACGAACATTAGTCAATCGATTACTTAAGCGTGCTTACTATTTCTAGGAATATTTGGGCAGCATCTCCTTTGTTTATACAACTTTCCTCATATAGTATATCAACTCCCAAACGTTCATAACAACATTCACAATATCGCAAGCAACAATCATCGTTTATCTACATTTACCACAATTCACCATTTCCCTTCAATTTCTCCACAATTATGGTTATAGATCATTATCGCGTTTTCTCATATATAATACTTATTCCATGGTGTAAATTTCATTTATAACATATTCACAATCACAACATACCAACATTCATGATTCACCCCAACCACTATTCAACAATGACACTATTCACTCATTTATGACCCATTTTCTATGTCTTTCTACAATTCAAGTGTCTTAGCCTTCCAATACCATAAAAAACATGGTATGGTCATGAAACATACCTTAGATGATGGATGACCAACCCTTGAGTGGAACTTCTCTTCTTGCACTAAAACCCTAACTCACTTCCTTTGAGTTTTCTTGGTGTAGATGAGCTTTTGCTAGGTTTCACACACTTGTTTTCATGGATTTGATGTAGTTGATCTTGGTTTTCCCTTGAATTATTGTGGATGAATGATGGTGAAGGTTCTAGAGGTTTATTGACTTCTGGAGGAGTGAGATGAAATAAAATGAAATGAGAAAGGGTCCTTTATTTTAAATGTTGAAACCTGTCCCGACCAAGTTATACGGACCAACGTACGGTCCGTACATTTTATACGGGCCGTATGTGTGGCCGTATCTTTTTTCCAGTAGGTTATGTCCCCCCTGGCTAAATATACGGCCTAACATACAGCCAGTATATTTTATACGGTCCGTATGTTGGGCCGTATAGTGCCCAGTTGTTCCGATTTTGTTCTCGTCGACTCGTTTGATCTCCAACCCTTATGAGACCTTCTTGACACTTGTTTAAAACTTCAATAAAAATCTAAGGGATGTTACCACTCGTCTCCAAGACACCATTATGCCATCGTTAACTCGTCGCTCATAATTCTTACTCGACGCGCAACATATTCTTTTACCTTCTTTGTCAAAATTCTTCCTTTACATCTAATGTCTTGAACCTCGATTAGAATCATCAATTGCCATCTCTTACTTATTAAATCATCGTATACGTCGCGCCCTTCACTAGCTTATTCACTGTACGCTAACAAGGAATTTTCCAAGGTGTAACATAATCTGAGTCATTAGTCGCTCTTGTACTAGTCTAGAACAGGTCATGGGAAGTTGGATCGAGTTTGTAAATTGGTGTTGTTGTAAAAATTTAAACCTTGTGTTTATCAAATATTTATAAATGGAATTTTGCTGTATTTCATAATTATCAAATGCTTTAAATAGAATATTTTGTGATTGAGCTGTTATATAACTGAGAGGGTTCGCCTACCAAGGTGGGAAGGTAGGTGCCCGCACGGTCCCAAATTGAGTCGTGACAAGTTGGTATCAGAGCCTAGGTTACCGATCTACTAGGTACAAAAGCAATGTGTAGTAGAGTCTCATGGAATGGTACAGAGACGTCTGTACCCATATTCGAGAGGCTATGAGGCATCTTAGGAAAAACTCGCTTCATCTTTTCTATTCGTGCTAATTTGGTAGAATTGATATCTTGCTAGGGTCCAATTGGTATCTATGAGATTCCAATTGGTATCTATGTATTCTTATTGTATTCTCCCTTGAATGGCAGAAACCCGTTCTAAATTCTGTGCGATCGGTTTCGTATGTCGAGTTGCAATATCATATGAGATGTGCCGTCTTGATTCAGACTCTTGACCAAGTTCAGTTTTAGTTATTGTTTGAGTTTCCATTGTGGGAATTTTGTTAAGTTTGTTTCATTGTTGGTTCTTTGAGAGATAGGGAGTTGGTAATAGGAGCCGAAGGATATTTGTGATCCTAGTGGTCGGTCGCTCGGAAGTGGTTAGTGCATGGGGGCTTAGTAAGAGCCATCTGCTTATGGATAGGATTGCTTTTGGGAAAAAGGGGTTTGACTCCGACAATGGTCGTGATGGTATGCGTGACACGTGTGAATCTATGGTAAGTTAATGATTCTTCAATGGTTAAGTTCTTAGCATTGGTATGTGAGAATGCGTGTAAGCTCGCTAGAGATTACCAGATTCGACGAGTATAGTGATTGCATATGGTAGATAAGAGAAATGGAGAATAGGTACTACCATGACGATATTGTGAGAGAGTGTAAAAAATCTGAATTCTTAAGGGGATTGGTATTAGTACTTGTTGTGGACATGGAATTGAGTCGTGATAAAGAGGATTTGGATGGAAAATCGTTGGGCACTAAGAAGGAAATAATTGGTATCTGGCATGCTTATGAGAATGTGTTTGTTACTGTTACGAAAGTGAGATTCCAGTAACCAAGCAACTGTTAGGAGTTATGTACAGTATCGAATTGAGGCTGAGAGCCTTTATACTTGTTGTGTGACTTCGGTGAGTTTTGTTGTTTATCGGTGTTATTATTTGATTTAGTTTATGGTATAATCGCTTGAATGGTTAGGTATGTTTAGGTTCGACAATGGAGACGCTTTAATTTAGAGAATCAGAGATGAGGCTTAAACCTATTCGAGCTATATGGAGCATTTTGGAGTTCAAAATAAGGAATAGAATAAGGGAACCTTGGAAGAGGAAAGTGGGTCATTGTAGACCATATATGTGCTTCGTTGGATTTAGAGCTTAGTCGGTTTAGACTCTAATGTGTTGAAAGGTAACTTTAATGGTTAAAGTGTGTGGTGTGATTCTATCTCCAAGGTTGGTTCGGTAGTGTGCAAGACTTATGATTTCCGGTAATTGATTTAGCGGCTTCGAGAATTGGTTCGTGTTAGTCAAGGGTGGCAAAAATTAGGTACGCCCTTGGGAGTACTTGAATCTATTTGAATGGTGGTATTATTGTCTAGTATGGAATAGACGAGCTTGTGATTGTTGTGTGATTTTAAGAAAGTAGATTTACGAAATGGGTAAGTGATAAGCAGTTGTGACCAGTGGCTAAGTGAGAAGTGAGATTTCAGATAACCGACATGTTGGATTTATTAGAGGTGGCTTGTGTGGTACCCCTTTGGATAGTCTCGCAGGACTTTGCAGTGAATGAGTTAGTGTGTGTTTAAGACAAAGGCATTGTAGAAATTCTCGGTATGTTATGGCTATCAGCGTTCCGAGATGGGATCAGGTTGTGCTAAGTGTTTTATGTTATGAACAACATTGACGGAATGACTTAAGGTATTATGGGTCCGAAGTGATTATTCCTGTTAGCGCCAGGGATTGTGAGATTTTGATGCTGTCGGAAGTATTGTGGGTTATTGAGGTAATACAATGGAAAGTTGATAGTTAAAATACTAATTTATAAGTACATATATCTGTAGTGTCAGAAAATTCGGGTTGTACCAAGTATGCGTATTAGGCAATGTTCAGGAATTTGAGGTCGCATTCGCAAGATTTAGTTATCTGGTACCTTGAGAATAATTTGGATAAGTTTCATCTTTTAAAGCCGAGAGCAGTAACTTAGGGTTTGCTATGCATGGTAAGAACGTGATGGGTTTTGGATCCTGGAATCAGTTTGTATGTTTGCTGATATATTCTGAAAGGATGCATTCATTATGGGCTTTTATGGTTTGAATGGAAATGGTTAAAACGAGGTTGTAACTCCAAGAAAACTTATGAGTTCCAAGTAGATCAGTTTAATGGATGTGATAAGGAACACCTGGTTTTTGATGTTTGATATTAGGAATCCTTGTGGTATCTCACCAGAGTCAGCCTTTCGGTTAGTACAATGGGTTGTAATGATAATGGTTGTGGCTTAGAGTGGTACTGGGATTGTGATAAGGCTCCGTTCTGATCATTGGATGATGGCAGATCTTGCCCTATGCAGTACTTGATGGTAAGTTCCTAAATAAGTGATCTGAAGAGTTAAGACGACTTAAGACTGACCAAGTTGGCTACGGGAAAGATAAGTTTCGATGAAATAGCTTAGAGTTTTTTGGAGGATGTAGGTTTCTCTTTTGGGAGGAGTAAGTCCTGGTTTCGATTTGTATGGTGTACTTCTAAGAAATTGTGATTCAAGGAACGACTTGGAAAAAAGGGTGAAACAAAAGGATTAGCTGGCTCAGAATATCTTACCGCTTCGAAATGTGACTTAGTTATGTCTAAAGGTTCGTGCTATATGATTTATGCATGTGAGATCCGCTGTTTGTTTTAGGGGTATGGTAATTAGGTCTTTTGGGCTAAGTGCGAATGAGTAGCGATTTGGGTTTGCTTCAGGTTGAAAGAGCTCTGTGTTGGTTGTGATATGATTTCCTTGGTTACAGTAATCTTGTCCTACGCTCGTTCTTCGCTTGAAGACCAGCAATTGTTTAATTAGCGTGATTTTTCCCTTATTGACCCTTTTCGAACCTCGTCAGTGTTTATTTTTACTTGTGAGAAAATCTTGACCTTAAGTGAGAACCTTTGACCAAGAGTTGAATTGGTTAACGCGACCGTATTTGGGAAATCCGAGACCGCGAGTGAGTTCGTAGTGCGTTTTTATGTATATCTGCATGTTTTTTCTTGTGTAAGTTGGGTTTCGTATGGTAGGCGAGTATCGGGATGGAATTGGCGAAACTAGAAAACTGGTTTTTGGTGTCTGAGCTGTTGGTGTCTGCTGCAGCGGCACCAGTACCGCTACAGCGGCACCAGTACCGCTGCAGTGACACCATTACCGCTACAGCGGCACCGCTGGAGCGGTGAAGTGCATTTTTTGGCCAGACCGCCGTAGCAGTCAGGGCACCGTTGGTGCGGTACAGCCGGGGCGGCCCGATGGCCGCTGCAGCGGCATCGTTGCACCAAAATACATTTATATTTGGTAAAATGCTTAGACATTCCCACAACTTCTAAACTCGTTGCAAGAACTCTTGGAGGCGACTTGAAGGTCTAGAGAGCCATTTTCTTCCTAGGGTAAGTGTTCTAACCTTATACCTATCCATTATGATCTTCTAAACATGATTTCAACCTTGTAAGACTAGAATAAGAGGGTTTATGGGGGTTTTTCATGAAAGAGTTCTAGAAGCGAATTGGCTTCCTAGATTGTGAATAAATGATGTTAATGTTGCTATTTATGCTAGATAATGATATATCTGGGCTTGTTAACCAATAATCTTCTATGCTAGAGTTGAATTTCATGAATTAAAGTTAGGGTTCTTAGATCCAAATTTGGGGGTTTTCATATTAATGATGATTT
Organism: Lycium barbarum; assembly: GCF_019175385.1. Lineage (NCBI taxonomy): Eukaryota > Viridiplantae > Streptophyta > Magnoliopsida > Solanales > Solanaceae > Lycium > Lycium barbarum. The sequence goes on from NC_083342.1 coordinate 48,477,128, forward strand.
TGAGAATTAAATGAGTATTCCTATGATTAAAGTAATGGGTTTGGACATTTTAGTATTGAATTTGGTATTTTGGTCATAAAATTTTCGTCTTGCCCTTGAGACCTATTTTTCCTAAATTAAGGGTTGGAATTTGACCCGAATAGAAAGTAGCCAATATGGGTATCATTATTCATGGTTTATTACATAGAATTCATATGTGATAGAGTTTGACTATTTGGAGACGCGTCGGAAGACAAGGCAAAATGTAGGGTTGTGGCGCCTATTCGGCTACCAGGTAGGTTATGGCTTCCCTTGGGTAGATTCTGGATAGTTTTTGATATTTTTGTATTAGAAGAAATTGAGAATGCATGCGTAGGAGATCGAAGATTGGGATGGAATCCTAGGATGGTATTGTTGTGTGAATTGTTTGTTCGGGCTTGTGACCTGTAGATTCCTTAGGTTATTTGAGGTGGATTTATGCGACTTGAGAGTAGCGGACGAAATTTATTTTTTTGCCTAATGATGAAGATTTCTTGTAATACGTGATTGCTTGTGTTATGCCTTTAATAGCGAATCTAGTGGATAAATGGGAGGATAAAATGTACCAACGATTGTTAATTGAGTTCTAAATGAGTTGTGATGAAGGATTTTGAGGGTAGGGTGAGATTCGTGTTCTAAGATAATAGGCTAATTTAAGGAAGTGGTAATAATGTATATCGATTGATTGGCTTGTTGTGTGCTGGGGCTAGCCATCCGTTTTGATGTATTTGCCAGTTCTATTGAGTTAGCTTGATTCCATGAGTTTTTGATAGAGATTAGACCTTGACATTTATCTTGATTCAGATATATTTTTAGCATACCTACTGTAGGTATTGTGATACAGATACATTGTGAGCATACCCACTGTAGGTAATGTGATATTGATATATTGTTGGCATACCACTATTGGTATTGTGATATAGATACATTGTTTGCATACCCACTGTTGGTAATGTGATATTGATATATTGTTGGCATACCCACAGTTGGAATTGTGATATAGATACTTTGTTGGCATACCCACCGTCGGTATTGTGATATTGATACATTATTGGCATATCAACTGTTGGTATTGAGATATTGATACATTGTTGGCGTATCCCATTGTTGGTCCGATTGATAATGTTGATACACTCATTGCACGCATTATCATCCATTCATGATGCATGGCTGATACCCGATGATGATCCGGTATCGTTGATTGAGTGAAACTGATATTTTGATAAAACTTTTTACTTGAGTGATTGTGAGATGGTCGATGTCCGAAGATCAATTCCGGAATCATTGATTTTATGAAATTGATATTTGATAAAGTCTTTACTTGGACTCCGCGGGTCCCCCGGGGTGGTGCTGGTGAGACTTCCCCTGTGAGCAATTAGCCAGGCTCCCGTCTGTCTGTTGGGCAAAGATCCAGGACGGGTGGCACTTAGACTACGCGATTCACGCTGGGTTGTGCTACCAAGACGTCGATATTTCCGTTCGGAGTACATGTGTACACCTCATTTGCATGGCCTTGCATTGCATTCGTACACTTGCATTGCATTGCATTATGGCTTTATTTTGAGATGTTTTGGTGTTGTACTTGTGATGTTGGATTCTAGCGTGATATAATCATAATTGGCACCCTTTGGGATTAGATGCTTTACTTAGGCGATGACAGGTGTTTGGTTCCGGATTTATTGTTTGAACTTGTGGAGGTATCCCATGGATCGCCCGCAAGGTTAGTCATATGTTTGATCTCTATGTGATGTAGGATAACGGTGTCTTAATGATGAGTTGACTACTTCACTAAAATGACCAATTTAATGATATGTGAGTTGCGAGATTGTTGTGAGATTAGTTGGTGATTATTGGGGTGAAGTTAACGATTAAAAGGTATTGATGTATAGTGTGTCGTAGATCGATGTATGACTTGATTGGTTTGTTATCATTTTTATCTATGAATTCCTTTACTACTATGTGTTACTAACAATTGTCGGCATATGATACTTACTCAGTACGCGTGGATTGTACTGATATTGCACTTGCTACACTCTTTTGGGGTGTAGATTTTTTCAGGGATTTGGTTGATATGAAGCGGAACGTGCGGTGCCTACCTGGAAGGCCTCCTGCCATTTAATTCCAGAACTGAGGTTGAGTCGTAGAATGTAGTGGTAATTTGAGTCATTAGTCGCTCTTGTACTAGTCTAGACCAGGTCATGGGAAGTTGGATCGAGTCTATAAATTGGTGTTGTTGTAAACATTTAAACCTTGTGTTTATCGAATATTTATAAATGGAATTCCACTGTATTTCTTAATTACCAAATGCATTAAATGGAATGTTGTATGATTGTGCTGTCATATAAATGAGAGAGTTCGCCTACCAAGGTGGGAAGGTAGGTGCCCGCATGGTCCCAAATTGGGTCGTGACACATAGGCAATGACCTTGCCCTCTTGCATTAAAACGGTACCCAAACCAATGCGGGACACATCATAGTAAATCGAGAAATCCGTACCCTTCACTGGTAATGCCAAAATAGGGGTTGTAGTCAACAAAGTCTTGAGCTTTTAAAATCTCTCTTCACAAGCATCGGACCGCTGGAAAGGAACCTCTTTCTGGGTCGATCTGGTTTGGTGAGAAGCAATAGAAGCAAACCCTTTCATGACCGACGATAGTAACTAGCCAAACCCATGATGCTACGAATCTCAGTTACTGTAGTAGGCCTCGCCCAATCCCTAAGGGCCTCAATCTTCTTGAGATCAACCATGATCCTGTCATTTGACACCACGTGGCCCAAGAATGCCACAAAATCAAGCCAAAACTAACATTTCAAAAACTTGGCATAAAGCTCGTTCTCTCAATAACCCTAGGACAATCCTTAAATAAGTCATGAATGCTGGTCGAATAAGTCATGAATGCTGTTACACCTCTCATTTCCGTCGTAGAAGAACTTATGGTTTCCTAGTTGGGTATGTCTTTAGAATAGAGACCTGTGCCCGAGTTTTGGAGATAAAGTGTTTCACCCTGGGTAAAAAGGTACCAGTAGGTATTCCTGGTAATTTACAGTGTTAGAGGTTGAACGAATCGAGTCGGCGCAATCTGAATGGATTCAGGAAAATCTGCAGACACCATTCATCATTGACGGGCCATCGACATGTCGACGGATAGCATTGTGCGATGACGTTATGTGTCTGCAACCTCTAATCTGCAGGCGCAGGTCGACGGACCGTCGACACGTTGATGGGTCGTCGACCCACCGTCGACCCGCATCACTGGAACCTTCTAGTTCCCTCTATATATATATTTTTCCCTCACGTTTTATTTTCATTATTTACCATCTCCAAAATTCAGAGAAAGGCCTAGAATATTCCTCTCAATATTTTATAACACCATAGTGGAGATTTAGCAAGATCCGAGCCCCGTAAACTCGGGCTTGTAAAGGGAAAGTTGCTCCTAGGGTTTTATTTGAGTTGTTGAGCTTTGGGACTAGATTTAGAGTTTGATTCTTGGAACCCTAGACTCGTCAAGGTATGTATATGATTTCTATCTTTGGGTTTAAGTTAATTATCAAGAGTTTTAGTGACTTTAAGCAAAGGGAATTATAGTTATGAGAGTTGTAAGTGGAATAAGAGTGAAGTTGGACTTGGGGGTTATTTTAAGGGATGATTTGGATTAGAATTGAGTATATTTTGATATGCAAGTATTGACATGATAATTTTTAGTAATGTTGTTAATATTTTAGCTTAATTGGAAGATTGAGGAATTAGTGAGTAACGAAGGGGATGTTGTCTGAACTCATCAAGACCCTTTTCACTTGAATTGGGTGGTAAATGTTATAAGTGCCTAATTGTGGCCTATGTTATCTTGGTTGTAGACCAACGAGTTCTGGAAGTGGAAGTTGGACGAGTAGATATGCTTCAAGGAATGTTAAGGCTGTTCCTTTCATTCTTTTGGCATGATATTTATTGTCTGAACGAACAAGTAGTCAAGCGAGTTCCAAAGAATCTTCTCTTAGATGATATCGGATCCATTGTATCCTTGATTTCTTATGTTCATGTTCATGTCTTCTATAAGTCATGGTAATCTAGAGAAATCCTGAGTATAACTTTCACCAGTCTATCATGCACTATACCAATATATATATATACATGTACAGCTATTTTCTTACATCGTGCCTACATGGTCGGGCAGCACCACTACGGTGGGTGGCATATGGATGATGATAGTAACACCATGCCTGTTTGGTCGGGCAACACCACTATGGTGGGCGGCATGTGGATGATGATAGTAACACCGTGCCTATATGGCCGGGCAGCACCACTAGTGGGCGGCGTGAGATGATTATCATCCCGGATGGGGATGCCCGGACGCGAGATTAGATGAGATATGTATAGGGTCGTACGTTCCATGGCATTATTACATAATATATTATACTACACAGAGTACATGGATATTATATACCGCAAGGATATTTTCATTCATACAGATGCATTCCGACTGTTAGTTGTTTATAAGTTTCTGATTCCTTTCATGGCTCTTAGGTTTATGTTCCTCTTATGCCTTACATACGCAGTACATTGTACGTACTGACTCCTCTATTGCTCGAGGGGCTGCGTTCATGCCTGCTGGTATAGGTAGACCGACAGGTGGTCCAGCTCCGTAAGACATTCATCCAGTGGTAGTCAGTGTGCTCCACTTGATCCGGAGCAGCAATTTATTTTGGAATGATACTTTTGAGATACAGATATGCATACGGCTATGACGGGGCTCTGTCCCGTCCTTTTTATAGCTTTTGTTCCCTTAGAGGTCTGTAGACAGTTATGTGTAGGTGACATGTGATGTAGCCCCATCGGCTCCTATTCTATTATGTACAGTTCATGTGACAACCTAGTCGGCTTGCATTGTTACTGTCACGGCCTGGCTAGGGGCCGCGGAGAGTACCCGGGGCTAACCACCGAGCACCGCTCATTCTATTACTCATCATACTCATTTAACGCTCTTTTATCAAATTTATACTCAAATCATAAGAAAATCATTTTCCATTTGAGAACATAAATACCTTTATAGACATAAGCCTTTAGGCTATCAAAATAATATATGTATATATATACATAATGGCAACCTCGTGTGACCACATAACCCACACTGTGTATCTACGAGCCTCTGCTGGAGTGCTAGACATAGGGACGGGACAGGACCCCGTCGTGCCCAAAATATGCAAATATACACTAAAGAACAATCAAGCACCTCCGGAACAAATGGAGTTCTCTCAATCAGCTAACAGCTCCTACGAGTCTGGATCAAGCTCACCTCCCTGTCTACCTGTGGGTATGAACACAGCGTCCAAAGAAAACGAACGTCAGTACGACCATTGTACTGAGTATGTAAGACAACAATGAAATAAATATAATAGAAGGATCATGAGTCATAAGAGAAAGATATAACCTGCATGAGTTTCATAGGTGAATACATTTCGTACACATATCATACCATCCCACCAATATATCAACTTGAGATCATGATACATTTTGGTTGCACCTGGGCGGATAGAATACCGAGAGTAATGGGCTTCTTCTAAAATTCTACGATGTATTTGTGCGACATTTGGAACACATAGCCTGCCTTGGTATCTACGAATCCCATCCCTGAAAACATCGAATGAGGACTTTTCTTTTCCATGAGATGTGTCTCAGTAATGGCACAATTGAGGATCTTCATACTGACACTCTTTCACATCTATATTAAGAGATGAAACTATGGGATCACTAATGCCAATCCCTGCACTACCCGAATCAATTACACGTACTCCAAGATTAGCTAGTTGATGGAACTGATGAACCATCTCTTTCGTTTCCGGAGGAATCTCACATAGGTTGCCCATTGATCGGTGACTAAGTGCATCAACTACTACATTTGCTTTTCCGGGGTGGTACAAAATATTCACATCATAGTCTTTTAATAATTCTAACCAGCGCCTTTACCGCAGATTTAATTCCTTCTGTTTGAAAATGTATAAATATCGACATGCACTCCATACAAGTAGTGTCTCCACATTTTCAATGCATGAATAACCGCAGCCAATTCGTGATCATGAGTAGGATAGTTCTTTTCATGTTTCTGCAGCTGTCTCGAAGCATATGCAATAACTCTACCACGCTGCATTAACACACATCCTAACCCAACGCCGGAAGCATCACAATACACCACATAACCATCTGACCCTTATAGAAGTGTTATGACTGGAGCTCAGGTTAATCTATCCTTCAACTCTTGGAAGCTATGCTCACAAACATCATTCCACTGAAATTTAGCCGAATTCTGGGTTAGCTTCGTCAATGGGGCTGAAATAGATGAGAAGCCCTCTACGAATCTTCTATAATAACATGCCAATCCCAGAAAACTACGGACTTCTGTAGGCATCGTAGGCCTTGGCCAAGTCTTCACAGCTTCAATTTTCTGAGTATCGACTCGAATGCCATCATCTGAAATAACATGGCTCAGAAATGTTACAGAATTCAGCCAAAACTCGCACTTTGAAAATTTTACATATAATTCTCGGGCTCGAAGAGTTCCAAGGACGATATGAATAAATGATCTGCACTTTGTAAATGATCTGCATGCTCTGATTCTATGCGAGAATATACCAGAATATCATCAATGAATACTATTATGAATAAATCCAAGAGTGGCCTGAATACATTATTCATCAAATTCATGAACACTGCCGGAGCATTAGTCAACCCAAACGACATCACTCGGAATTCATAATGGCCATATCTAGTTCTGAAAGCCGTTTTGGGTATATCTTCTTCTCTAATTCTGACTTGATGATAACCCGACCTTAAGTCTATTTTAGAAAACCATTTGGCACCCTGTAGCTGATCAAACAAGTCATCAATCCTTGGGAGAGGATATTTGTTCTGTATTGTCACTTTGTTCAGCTACCTGTAATCGATGCACATTCGTAGAGAACCGTCTTTCTTTCTTACAAACAATACCGGTGCTCCCCACGGTGACGAACTGGGTCTAATAAACCCCTTTTCAAGCAAGTCTTTCAACTGTGCCTTTAGCTCTTTCAATTCTGCCAGAGCCATTCGATACGGAGGAATAGAAATAGGCTTGGTGTCCGACAACACATCAATAGTGAAATCAATTTTTCTTTCTGGAGGAAGGCCTGGAAGTTCATTTGGAAATACATCCGGAAATTCATTTACTACCGGAATGGATTGGAAAGTTGGCGACGTTGCTTCGGTGTCATGTACTCGGACTAGATGATAAATATAGGCTTTAGCTATCATCTTTCTTGCCTTAAGGTAGGAAATAAACCTACCTTTTGGAGATGCTGTATTACCTCTCCATTCAAGCACGGGCTCTCCCGGAAATTGAAATCGAACTATTTTCATTCGGCAATTAAAATTAGCATAACATGATGCAAACCAATCTATTCCTATAATCACATCAAAATCTAGCATTTCCAACTCAATTAAATCAGCTTTGGTCCGGCGATCACATATCACGACTACACAATTTTTATACACTTGTCTTGCTATCACGGGATCACCAACCGGAGTAGATACCTCAAAAGGTTTAATTGGCTCAGGTTTCACCCCAATACAACCAACAATATACGGAGTAATATAAGAGAATGTAGAACCCGGATCTATCAATGCATACACATCGTGGGAAAATACGGATAATGTACCTGTAACCACATCCGGGGAGGACTCAAGATCCTGTCGTCCTGCTAAAGCATACATACGGGGCTGAGTGGCACCTGAAGTAGATGCCACCCCTCTGCCTCTACCTCGACCTGCGGATATCTGGGGAGTCTGCCCTACCGGGCGCACTGAAGAAGAACCAGCTGCCGAACCAGTGGGTTGAACCCCACCTCTACCATACCGCGAGGGACAATCTCGCATCAAATGCCCATTCTGTCCACAAACATAACAAGCATCTGTGTCCTGGCGACATGGCCCCAAGTGTAATTTCCTACACCGGCTACATCGTGGAACTGGTGGTCTCCTCTGACTATAATCACCCACAAACTGAGAACCCGAAGCTCTCGAACTCTGACCCTGTCCTGAAGGAAAAGAGCGATCAAATCTCTTATCTGCAAATTGTGGAGGCGCACTAGTCACCGACTGGCCTGAGTGTCTAGAATATGTTTGCCTTGATCCCCCTCTATAATTAATGCCTGCCCCCATAGATTTAGCCCTCTTGCTTTGCCTTCTATCAATATCACGATCACTTCTTTGTGGTTGCTGTCGTCCCTCTATGTTCTGGGCATGGGCTTGTATTCGGGAAATATCCATCCCATCTTGCAATGAAGCCGTCAAACAATCCTTGAACAAATGTGGCCCAGGTCACTCACAAAGCGATGCACTCTATCTCCCATATCAGCCACCATAGCCGGGGCATATCTAGCCAATGAATTAAATTGAAGGCTATATTCCTGAGCACTCATGTTTCCTTGCTTTAGATTCAAGAAACTATCCGCTCTAGCTCGGCGTACCTCGGGTGGCAAATAATGTCGGATGAAAGCATCTAAAAATTCTTGCAACATGGGAGGAGTCACATTTTCTTTCCTTGATGCTATCCAATTATTATACCACAATAACGCCACATCTCGAAGTCTATACGATGCCAACTCCACGGATTCGGTCTCGGAGGCATGAATAATCTTCAATGTCCTCAACATCTTATCAATGAAACCTTGCGGGTCTTCATCCGGCTTTGTCCCGAAAAAATCCGAAGGATAATTCATGAAATCACGGGCTCTGGTACTAGCTGATCGATCACTTGGGCCCGCATTCTGCCGCTGTGCCTGGGCGGCAACCAACTGTGTCAATAGATGGATGGCCTCGGTCACTTGTTGACCCGAAGCAACCGGTTGAGGTATTGGAGCTGAAGCTCCTCCCTGTTCTTCTACATTGGGTGGAGTAGAGAAAGTATTAGATAGGGCCTCATTATGTGACTCGCCCTCTTCTACATTCATTGGCGACTCTCTTTCTACCCGCCTTTTTGTCATATTCTTGCCCTTCTGGGCTGTTGTAGCTTTCCCTTTGGCGACATTTCTGAAATCATAACACACTAGCAAGAGGGGAAAATCTTACCACACAACTCTATCGGACGATCTCTTAAAATGAAAGATGGTCATTTTTTCTAAATGCCCTATAGCCTCCTGTTTATTAGCGTGACGCGCAACACACCATAAACAAGACTCTACTAGACACGGCTCATAGACACTTCCTAGGACTAAACTGCTCTGATACCACTTTTGTCACTACCCGACTAGGGGCCGCGACGGGTACCCGGGGCTAACCACCGAGCATCGCTCGTTCTATTACTCATCATACTCATTTAACACTCTTTTATCAAATTTATACTCAAATCATAAGAAAATCATTTTCCATTTGAGAACATAAATACCTTTATAGACATAAGCCTTTAGGCTATCAAAATAATAGATGTGTATATATACATAATGGCAACCTCGTGTGACCACATAACCCACACTGCATATCTACGAGCCTCTACTAGAGTGCTAGATATAGGGACGGGACAGGACCCCGTCGTGCCCAAAATATGCAAATATACACAAAAGACTAATCAAGCACCTCCGGAACAATGGAGTGCTCTCAATCAACTAACAGCTCCTACGAGTCTGGATCAAGCTCACCTCCCTGTCTACCTGTGGGTATGAACACAGCGTCCAAAGAAAACGAACGTCAGTACGACCATTGTACTGAGTATGTAAGACAAGAATGAAATAAATATAATAGAAGGATCATGAGTCATAAGAGAAAGATATAACCTACATGAGTTTCATAGGTGAATACATTTCGTACACATATCGTATATTTATATAATCATGGTACATATGTCATCCCATTACATATATCATCACATCATAATCCTCATCGTTAACCCGCGTCCGGGTGACCATCATATGCCGCCCACTAGTGGTGATCATGCCCGACCCTCTAGGCTCGGTGTAAACATAGCAGCAAGCATTAGCGGTGACATGCCTAGCCATCTAGGCACGGTGGAATCATATGCAGCCCGCCTTAGCGGTGACATGCCCGGCCATTTAGGCGCGGTGGAATCATATCGTCATATAATCAATCATAAATTCATCATTTTTACACATCTCATAGGCATAACATGATCTCACATGATTGATCGTTTCATAGACATATCCTGACTTAACATCATTATACATTCATCATTAAGAGCATGCATTAGACTTTGAAGGCAACTATGGCTATGTCGGGGTGACATAAGGTCGTGAGCCCCCGATTATATTATGGAGTAATCATCAACATCATATCTCACCTTGAAGGAACTAACAATTTAAGGTGAGTGTACGCAAAGAGAAGCATTGGTGAAACCATACTTAGAATTATTAGCTTCACAGACACCTTATATTGCACTAAGATTCCTCATACTTATCCTCATCATCATCATTATCATGCTCGTATCGTATTTCCTTTCTTAATCATGTACGTATGTAGTTTGGTATATTTACGGACTCATAGTCTCCATCGTATAGGATGATCATGGAAAACTTAGAGGATTCATGCCTTTGAAGGAAGGGATTAGCCTTACATACCTTTTCCGTTTAACTAGTTTATTGCTTGCTTGCTCTCCTTCAACGCCCACGTTTCTACCTTTAAGAGAATTCGCATTAACATTAGTTGATCAGCTATAAGAACGTGTTACTATTTCTAGGGAAATTTGGGCAGCATTTTCTCTGTTTCTACTACCTTTCCCATGTTCTATATCAGCTCCCAAACATTCATAACAACATTCACAATATCGCAAACAACAATCATCATTTACCTACATTTACCACAATTCACCATTTCCCTTCAATTTCTCCACAATTATGGTTATAGCTCCTTATCGCGTTTTCTCATATATCATACCTATTCCATGGTCTAAATGTCATTTATAACATATTCACAATCACAACATACCAACATTCATAATTCATCCCAAACTATTTGTCACGACCCAACCCCGTGGGCCGCGACTGGTACCCTAACTGGGTACCCGTACATACCTACCTGACCGAATTTCGTATCATACATATTTTTTTTTTAAAACAGATGTTACAGAAGTAAGCCGATACAGATACGGCACGCGCGCAAACATATATATGTATATACCTGAACATGCAGACATTTACAGATAAGCCGATAAGGCTAACATACAGACGAAACCCGTAACCCACACATCTATCTACAGGCCTCTACAGACATACAGAATCAGATGACGGGACAGGGCCCCGCCGTACCCAGAATTTCCACACATACAGAACATACGGAAAACAGAAGATATATACCAAAAGTGTATGCTCCGGATCAAAGGAGCTCTTCGAACAGCAGAGTCAGAAACCTACGCTGGCGGCGTATCCCCTGGTGCGTCTGTACCTGCGGGCATGTAGCGCAGCCCCCGAAGAACGGGGGTCAGTACGAAAAATGTACCGAGTATGTAAAGCAGAAACATAACAGATACAATCATAGTCCGAACCGGAGTCACAGAAATATAACGGACAGAACCATACATCAGACAGACGGGCAGAGTCATGATCCAGACAGACATACAGAATCGTGGTCCATACAGATAAACAGAATCATGGTTCGGACAGACCGACGGAATCATAATCCGGACAGACGAGCAGAATCAGAATCCATACGGACATACAGAATCAGAATCCATACGGACATATAGAATCAGAATCCATACGGACATATAGAATCAGAAGCCATACGGACATACAGACATAGTAGTAATTCAGACGGACAAACAGAATTATGCATGCAGAGTAGTGCAGAGTCATACTGAACCATACAGAATCATACAGAATCATATAGAGGCATGTGCTTATATAAATACTGATGGCACATGCATACAGACATACAGATTCCGGCCCTGTCTGGGGGCGCGGTAACAGAACCCGACCCTCTTAGTACGGGACGCGGTGGACAGACAGAATCAGATCAGATCAGATCATATCAGATGCCATCCTGGCCGCCATCCCCATACATAGATCAATATATCAAAATCATACAGATATAACAGATCCCGGCCCGCACACCGAGGGACGCGGTGAACAATGCAGAGGAATATGCACGATAACAGAACCTGGCCCGGGACGCAGTGAAGGAATGCATTGAGACAGCCACGAACAGATCCATGAGAAACCACATACATACAGACTCACATACCGACTCAATCAGACTGAAGGGTGCCAAATGGCGAGCCAATATCAGAGTATCCAGATAGTATGCATAGTACGCGCCTACATCATACTTGGGAAGGCACGACAGATCATTATCAGAATCGAATTCTCAGATGTTCAGAAGTCATTTTGTAAGAATTTCATAAAAATAGTTGTATCATAATCAAAATAATAGTTCAATTATTTTCTGAGAAAATCGGACAAAATGGAAGTATTTAAAGTATTACAGAAGATATCGGGCCTTGTGGGCCCGCCTCGGACCAACTCGAGGCAACATATGTAATTTACCGACAATAGACCTTATGAGGTCATCCGTAATCGTTTGGAAGTGTTCCAACTCCGTTTAGGGAAGTTTCATACAAAAATTCATTTTAAAGGCAATTGTAAGAAAATAGCTTCAATTGGATTGAAGGAATTGGAGCGGTTTCCGTCTCAAATTCCGGGGAACGGAGTCGTACTTAAGGCTCGCGGCCGAGCCTATCACATCCAGAACATGCCTAGGAACAAAGGGAAATGCTTCACATACCTCGATAGCGCCTTACGCTCGCTTGGCGTCGACTTCAATTTCGTCCAAAATCTAGAAATGGTCAAGTTTACCATTTGGTAGTTTCAAACTTTTCAATAATTCAACTTAACACATACCTGCCTACCGAAATTTCGGCAGCATTTCCTCTATATATAAGACATCCCCGAGACTTAGCTCGGCTCAATTCATCAACACAACAACCCAGAGACAACATCCAAACAATAACAGACATTAAAACATACACTACGGCATCACTAGCCATCTTTCGACATAACGAAACATCTTTCGTTTCCAACTTACATTTCCAAACCAAACTTGTTATTTTCATATTCATCATCCATCAAAATCATTACAACATACATCGGAGGCATCCATACCATTTTCACACAATATTCATAAGATATGCAAACATTCAAACTTTCCATTAAGCCACTACTTTTCCAATTTTTCCTAACCTTCAACCTGCAAGTTCATTATATATTTCCATCTTCCAAATTCATCAACAATAATCATGATTTGCCTCTTGATACTTGCATTTCCATTTTTACATAAATCATAACAAAGTTGCATGTTCTCCTACAACAACTTGATAACCATTTTTCCATGACAATAAAGATTGTTGTTTTTCCATTCACTTCACCATAACACACTTAGCATACAAACAAGATCAAATTCATACTCCATCACCATATAACAATACCACACGGCCACCTCCTATATTTTCCAATTTTCACTAATTCATTCCACTTTCATTTCTAATACAATTTCCACCATACTACAACTAAATTACAACATGAATTCAAGCCATACTTGAACCTACAATTCATGCACACATTCGGCCAACCCACTCTCATTCCAACACACAAAGTTTTCATGCTTTTCATTCATTCACACATACTACAACATACATACATATATTTCATGGCATAGGAATGGTAAAATTCTTACCTTTTCTTCAGGTTTTTTTCACTTGTCACCAAGGTCACCTTTGGCCTCAATATTTATACCACTTTGTAGAGGGCTTTGTGCTTAGTAAGAATTCAAGAAAATTATAGATTTTTGCATCAAGATTTGAAGCTTGGGATTTTTTTCTTTCCTTTTCTTTTCTCTTCTCTTAAACCCGAAATGCCCTCTCTCTCTCTCTCTTTGGTTTTTTTGTTTGTTCTTGATCCCTTTTTCTTGAAGCTTCTTGACACTTATCCATGTATAAATAATTAACCTCTTAATTAATTTATGATGGGCTTGGCACTTACTTATGGCCGGTTGGGCCTCTCCCCAAATGGGCCTCATTTTCTCTTATTTTCTTTTGAGCCCACTTGGCTAATTTTGTAATTTATGGAGCAAGTTTCCAAAATTCCGATTTTTGCTCTTGGCCACCTTTTGAAATTCCACACCATCGTATTCATAACCTATGTATCCACACCAAGTAAGGTCCAATTGTGGCCTTATTCATTACAAGTCAAATGGTCTCGAATTTTCGAATAAGCAAAAATGTCGGATGTAACACTATTGTTCAACAATGATACTATTCACTCATTCATGAACCATTTCCTATGTCTTTCTACCATTCTAGTGTCTTAACCTTCCAATACCTTAAACAACATGGTATAGTCATAAAACGTACCTCAGATGATGGATGAACAACCCTTGAGTGGAACTTCTCTTTTTGCACCAAAACCCTATCTCACTTCTCTTGAGAATTCTTGGTGTAGATGAACTTTTGCTAGGTTTCACACACTTGTTTTCATAGATTTTATGTAGTTGATCTTGGTATTCCCTTGAATCCTTGTGGATGAATGATGGAGAAGGTTCTAGAGGTTTCTTGGTGTGTGGAGGAGTGAGATGAAATGAAATAAAATAAAGGGAAGGTCCTTATATTAAATCATGAAAGCTGTCCTGACCGAGACATACAGAACAACATACGGACCGTACATTTTATACGGGCCGTATGTGTGGCCGTATGTTTGGTCCAGTAGGTGATGTACCCCTTGGCTAAATATACGGCCTAACATATGGCCAGTATATTTTTTATGGTCCGTATGTTGGGCCGTATAGTGCCAGTTATTCCGATTTCGTTCTCGTCGACTCGTTTGATCTCCAATCCTTATGGAACCTTCTTGACACTTGTTTAGCACCTTAATACAAATATAAGGGACGTTACCACTCATCTCTAAGACATCGTTATGCCATCGTTAACTCGTCGTCCATGATTCCTACCCAACGCATAACATATCCTTTACTTTCTTCGTCAACTTCTTCCTTTATGTCTAATGTCTTGAATCTCGATTAGGATCGTCAAATGCTATCTCTCACTTATCTGAATCACCATATACGTCGTGCTCCTCGCTAGCCTATTCACTGTACATTTACGGGGAATTTTCTAAGGTGTAACAGTTACCTTCAGTACATATATATATAGTCCCTGATAATTTTCTTCTACGAGTCAGTTTAATTCAGAATGAGTTGCTTGTGGGCCCTTTTGGAGATCATTGTCCAGATATGAGCATATGGGTGTTTGGTCACTAGAGATCAGGCACTCGTCGTGGCCCATCGGTTTGGGTCGTGACAGACGTGGTATCAGAGCAGTTCCGTCCTAGGGTTGTCTATAGACCGTGTCTAGTAGAGTCTTGTTTATGGGTGTGTCGTGCACCACACTTATAAATAGGATGCTATATGACATTTAGGAAATTGCCGATCTTTCTCTCTTAGATCACGTGGTAGAGCCGAGTGTTTTGAGTTCGCTTTCTAATAGTTTTTTTTGATTTCAGGGATGCGTTGCAAGAAAGCTACAACCACTCAGAAGGGCAAGGGAGTGGCTGTTGAGGCCATTAGCCGTACTCAGTGGGCTACCAGGGCTCAGGGTGAGTCCCAGAGTCAGAGTCTATCTCAGACGTCGCAGACACCTCCTCCGGCACCTGCCCCAGTTCCTCAGCCAGACACACCAGGCCAGGATATGCGAGATGCTATACAGTTATTGACTAGATTGGTAGCTGTTCTGGCTCAGCGGTAGGGAGTTAGTGTTGATCAGGGAGAGCGAGCTGGTAGTGCGAGGGTTAAGACCTTCCTTGGGTTAGATCCTCCAGAGTTTTCTGTGTTGAAGAAAAATATGGATCCTCAGGACTTTATTGATGGTATGCAGCGGACTTTGAGGGTTATGCGCGCCGATGAGGTTGAGTCGGTGGAGCTAGCATCTTATAGGCCCCGTGACATTGTGATGCAGTGGTATCGGGCGTGGGAGCTATCTAGGGGAGAGGATGCTCCTCAAGCCGTTTGGCGAGAGTTTTCAGACGCCTTTGTTCATCATTATTTGCCACTGGAGGTCAGGCGGGTCCGCGCAGATAGGTTCTTGCATATTGAGCGGGGTAGTATGAGTGTATAGGAGTATTGCGTACACTTTGATTCTTTGGCTAGATATGCCCCAACTATGGTGGTTGAGATAGATGATCGAGTTCATCGTTTTGTGGCTGGTCTAGGGCCATATTTGATTGATGAGTGTACGACAGCTGCATTACAGCCAGACATGGATATTTCCAGTATACAGGCATATGCACAGAATTAAGAGGACCGCAAAAGTCAACAGAGGATAGAGCGCGAGCGTGACCGGAGCCATGGTAGGCGGGCTAGATCCTTATATATTGCTGGTGAGTTCAGGGAAGGACAGAGACAGTAGCATTCCAGTATCCGTTTCACTCAGCAGGGAGTGCACCTCAGCGGTTTTCTGGCCCTAGGCTTGATCGTTTTTCTTATTCGGGAGCGGGCTAAAGTTCTCGAGCATCGGGTTCTCAACATAGACCAGAGTTAGGTCAGATGAGACCACCTATATAGCGGTGTGTTTAGTGCGGTAGATTACACTCTGGACAGTGTCGATTGTGATTGGATGCTTTTTATGCTTGTGGCCAGCCAGGCCACCTGATGAGAGAGTATTCGTCGAGGATTGGTGTAGGCATTGTTCAGCCCACCGAATCCGTAGCTGGTTCTTCTTCATCAGTACTCCCATTAGGGCAAGATCCTCAGACACTAGCAGGACGTGGTAGAGAAAAGAATGGGGCATCTAGCTCGAGTAGGCCTAAGCACCGTGTTTATGCATTAGCCGGTAGACAGGATCGCGAGTCGTCTTCTGATGTGGTTATAGGTATATTATCCGTTTCTTCGTATGATGTATATGAACTGATTGATCCAAGCTCTACGTTATCATATATTACTCTGTTTGTGGCGGGCAAGTTTGGGATAGAGCTTGAATTGATTGAGCCATTTGGGGTGTCTACGCCAGTTAATGATCCGGTTATAGCTAGGCGAGTATATCGGGGCTATGTAGTGGTAGTTTGTAACCACCATACCTTAGCAGATATGATTGAATTAGACATGATTGATTTCGATGTCATTATGGGCATTAATTGGTTGGCTTCCTATTATGCTAATGTCGATTGTAGCACAAAGATAGTTCGACTCCAGTTTCCTGATGAGCCAGTCCTCGAATGTAAAGGTAATGCCTTTTCGCCGAGGGGTAGGTTTATTTCCTACCTCAATGCAAGGAAGATGATCAGAAAAAGGGTATATTTATCACCTAGTTCGAGTTCAGGATGTGCAAGCAGATTCAGCGACTCGTCTATTCCTGTGGTCAATGAATTCCCAGAGGCATTTCCAGACGAGCTTCCAGGCATTCTGCCCGAGCGAGAGATTGATTTTACTATTGATCTATTGCCAGATACTCAGCCAATATCTATTCCCCCTTATAGAATGGCACCTGCGGAGTTAAGATAATTGAAGGAGAAATTGCGAGATTTACTCGAGAAAGCCTTTATTAGGCCTAGCACATTACCGTGGAGAGCACCGGTATTATTTGTACGAAAGAAAGACGGCTCTTTGCAAATGTTTATTGATTATCGGAAATTAAATAAAGTGACTGTAAAGAATAAGTATCCGCTTCCCAGGATTGATGACTTACTTGATCAATTACAAGGCGCTAAATATTTCTCGAAGATAGACCTGAGATCAGGATATCATCAAGTCAGGATGAAAGAGGAAGACATTCCAAAGACGGCATTCAGGACTAGATACGGGTACTACGAGTTCTGTCTCATGTCATTCGGACTAACTAATGCTCCAACTGTATTCATGGACCTAATGAATCGTGTATTCAGACACTTCCTGGATTTGTTCGTGATCATGTTTATAGATGACATTCTAGTTTATTCACCGATAGAGACCGAACATGCAGAACATTTACGAGCAGTGCTTAGAGTTCTTCAACTTCGGGAGCTGTACGCTAAGTTCTCCAAGTGTGAGCTTTGGTTGAATTCTGTGGCTTTTCTTGGTCACATTATCTCAGATGAAGGCATTAGAGTGGACACTCAAAAGATTGCAGCTGTGAAAAATTGGCCAAGGCCCACGACACTAACGGAGATATGTAGTTTCATGGGCCTAGATGGGTATTATAGAAGATTTGTGGAAGGATTTTCTTCTCTTTCAGCCCCATTGACCAAATTGACTCAGAAGTCAGCTAAATTCCAGTGGACAGATGCTTGTGAGGAGAGATTTTAGATATTAAAAGACAAGTTGACCTTAACACCCATCTTGACTCTTCCCGAAGGGACAGAGGGCTATGTGATTTATTGCGATGCTTCAAGTATTGGTTTGGGCTATGAATTAATGCAGCATGGCAAGGTTATTGCTTATGCTTCGAGATAGCAGAAGCAGCACGAGAAGAATTATCCAACTCATGATCTAGAATTAGCTGCGTTTAATCATGCCCTGAAAATGTGGAAGCATTATCTATACAGTGTCCATGCAGATATCTACACTGACCACAAGAGCCTTCAGTATATCTTTAAGCAGAAGGACTTAAATTTACGTCAAAGGCGATTGTTAGAGTTGTTGAAAGATTACGACGTGGATATTCTGTACCACCCTGGAAAGGTTAACGTAGTAGCTGATGCTCTTAGTCGTAAATCTATGGGTAGCCTATCATACGTGCAGCCAGAGAAAAGGGAGATAGTCCGCAAAGTTCGTCAGCTAGCTAACCTTAGTGTTCGACTGTTGGAATTAGGTGATGCAGGAATTATGATCCAGGATAGAGCGGTGTCATCTTTGGTAGCGGAGATAAAGGAATGTCAATATGAAGATCCTATTCTAGCTCGTTATCAGGATACGACTCCTCAGAAGGAAAAGACACCTTTTGTGATCACAGGAAATGGAGTACTCAGATATCGAGGTAGATTATGTGTTCCTAATATTACAGGACTCCGCCAACAGCTTATGGGAGAAGCTCATTATTCTAGGTATTCTATTCACCCTGGCACAACAAAGATGTATCATGATCTCAAGAAAGTTAATTGGTAGGATGGAATGAAAAGAGATATAGCAGAATTTGTTGCTCCGTGTCCAAATTGCTAACAAGTCAAGATAGAGCACCAGAAGCCTGGACTTTTACTACAGGCTATGGAGATTCCGACATGGAAATGGGAGATAATCAATAGGGATTTTATTACAGGGTTTCCTCATACTCCGGGGAAATATGATTCGATATGTTTCATAGTTGATAGGCTTACAAAGTCATCCCTCTTTCTGCCTGTCAGAACTACTTATTCGGCTGAAGATTATGCGAAGCTTTATCTTAAGGAGATTGTACGACTTCATGGTGTTGCTAGAGCCATCATTTCAGATAGAGGAGCGTAGTTCACAGCAAATTTCTAGAAGTCTTTTCAGAATGGATTGGGGACTCAGGTGAGTCTTAATACGGCATTCCATCCAGAGACAAATGGACAAGCGGAGCGTACTATATAGACACTTGAAGACATGCTGAGAGCTTGTGTGATTGACTTCCGACGTAGCTGGGATGATCATTTACCTCTTATTGAGTTTGCATATAACAATGGTTACCACTTCAGCATTCAGATGGCTCCTTATGAGGCTTTATATGGGCGGATATGTAGATCACCTATAGGATGGTTCAATGTCTGAGAAAATTAATTAACGGGGCAAGACTTAATACAACGAGTAGTTGACAAGGTGAAAGTGATTCAAGAAAGGTTACTAGCGGCACAGAGTCGACAGAAATTTTATGCGGATAACCGGCGGCGCAAGCTAGAGTTCAAGTTGGAGATTGGGTTTTCTTGAGCGTCTCACCTATGAAGGGGGTGATGAGATTTGGCAAGAAAGGTAAGTTGGGCCCTAGATATATTGGGCCATATAGAATCATTCGCACTATGGGTAAGGTAGCATATGAGCTGGAACTACCTTCAAAGTTGGAGTCTGTACATCCAGTACTCCATGTATCCATGCTCCGAAAGGGTATAGGAGATCCCTTTAGGATTGTACCGGTGAATGATATCCAGGTGACCGAGCACTTATCATATAGGGAGACCCCAGTGACTATCTTAGACAGACAAGTTCGTCGATTGCGAAACAAGGATGTAGCTTGTGTTAAAGTTTGTAGAGAAATAATAATGTTGAGGAAGTGACTTCGGAAGCGGAAGAGGCAATGAAGATTAAGTACCCGTACTTGTTCCCAGCATTTAAGGAGGCTTAGTCTGAGACATGACCTCCTCCAGGTATTGTTTTTATCCGTAGCTATTATGATTGGTCGTGTGAGGCCATGGTGTTGTATATTTTAGCATGAGGCCCTGTGCGGCATTATTTTGGGATGCTGTGTACAAGTGGGACGGGTGTACTTACAGGGGAGACTCTGCCAAAATATTTATAGCCCCTGGTGAGCATTAACATTCGAGGACGAATTTTTCTAAGGGTGGGAGAATGTTACACCTCTATTTTCCGTCGTAGGGAAACTTATGGTTTCCTAGTTGGGTATGTCTTTAGAATAGAGACCCGTGCCTAAGTTTTGGAGATAGAAAGTGTTTGGCCCCGGGTAAAAAGGTACCGGTAGGTATTCCTGGTAATTTGCAGGGTTAGAGGTTGAACGAATCGAGTCGGCGCAATCTGAACAGATTTAGGGAAATTTGCATACACCAGTCGTCGTCGACGGGCCGTCGACATGTCGACGGACCATCATTGTATAATGTCGTTATGTCTCTGCAGCCTCCAATCTGTAGGCGCAGGTCGACAGAGCAAGTCGACGGACCGTCGACGGACCGTCGACGGGTTACCGACCCACCGTTGACCCGCGTCACTGGAACCTTCTAGTTCCCTCTATATATATTTGGCCCTCACATTTTATTTTCATTATTTACCATCTCCAAAAATCAGATAAAGGCCTAGAATATTAATCTCAATATTTTCCAACACCATAGAGGGGATTTAGTAAGATCCGTGCCCCGTTAACCCGAGCTTGTAAAGGGAAAATTGGTCATAGGGTTTTATTAGAGTTGTTGAGCTTTGGGACAGGAGTTGGAGTTTGATTCTTGGTACCCTAGACTCCTCAAGGTATGTATATGATTTCTATCTTTGTCTTTAAGTTAATTATCAAGAGTTTTAGTTGCTTTAAGCAAAGGGAATTATAGTTATGAGAGTTGTAAGTGGAATAAAAGTGAAGTTGGACTTGAGGGTTATTTTAAGGGATGGTTTGGAGTAGAATTGAGTATATTTTGATATGCAAGAATTGACATGATTATTGTCAGTATTGTTAATATTTTAGCTGAATTGGAAGATTGAGAAATTAGTGAGTGACGAAGGGGATGTTGTCCGAACTCATCAAGCCCCTTTTCAGTTGAATTGGGTGGTAAGGTTTATAAGTGCCTAATTGTGGCCTATTTTATATTGGTTGTATACCTACGAGTTCAGGAAGTGGATGTTGGACGAGTGGATACACTTCAAGGTATGTTAAGACCGTTCCTTTAATTCTTTTGGCATGATCTTTATTGTCTGAACGAACAAGTAGTCAAGCGAGTTCTAAAGACTCTACTCTTAGATGATACCAGATCCATTGTATCCTTGATTTCTTATGTTCATGGTCATGCCTTCTATAGATCATGGTAATCTAGAGAAATCCTGAGTATAGCTTTCACGAGTCTATCATTATATATATATATATATATATATATATATATACAACTATTTTCTTACACCGTACCAACATGGCCGGGCAACACCACTACGGTGGGCGGCATATGGATGATGATTGTAACATCGTGCCTGTATGGACGGGCAGCACCACTACGGTGGGGTGCCATATGGATGATGATAGTACCACCGTGCCTGTATGGCCTGGCAGCACCACTAGTGGGCGGCAGGAGATGATTATCGTCCCAGATGCGGGATGCTCAGACGCGGGATTAAATGAGATATGGACCGGGCCGTATGTGGCATTATTATATGATATATTGTACTACACAGAGTACATGCATATTATATTTTGCAAGGGTATTTTCAATCATACATATGCATTCAGATTGTTAGTTGTTTATGAGTTTCAGATTCCTTTCGTGACAGTTAGGTAAATGTTCCTCTTATGCCTTACCTACGTAGTACATTGTCCGTACTGACTCCCCTATTGCTCGGGGGGCTGCGTTCATACCCGCAGGTACAGGTAGACCGAGAGGCGGTCCAGCTCCATAGGACATTCATCCAGCGGTGGTCAGTGTGCTCCACTTGATCCGGAGCAGCAGTTCATTTTGGTATGATACTTTTTATCTACAAATATGCATATGGGTATGACGGGGCCCTGTCCCGTCCTTTCTACAGCTTTTGTTCCCTTAGAGGTCTGTAGACAGTTATGTGTAGGTGACTTGTGATGTAGCCTCATCGGCTCCTATTCTTTTGTGTGCAGTTCATGTGACCGCCTAGTCGGCTTGCATTGTTACCTTCAGTACATATATATATGCATGATGTATAATCCCCGATATTGTTCTTCTATGAGTCAGTTTTATTCTGATTGAGTTTCTTATGGGCGCTTTTGGTGATTATTGTTCAGATATGAGAATATGGGTGTTTGGTCACTAGAGATCAGGCACTCGTCACGGCCCATCGGTTTGGGTCGTGACAAATACGAGGAATAGGATACTTATTTTGAATGGTGACTTTGTTCAATTGATAGTAATCTATGCATATCCTCATCGTCCCATCTTTCTTCTTCACAAATTACACGAGAATGCCCCAAGGGGAGATGCTCCGTCTAATGAATCTATTACTCATAAGATCCTGCAACTGCTCCTTTAACACTCTCAACTCAGCAAGTGCCATCCTATATGGTGGAATGGAAGTAGAACAAGTGCCCAACTCTAGCTTGATGGAGAAGTCAATATCGTGATCGGGTGGTATACCCGACAAATAAAAAAGGAATACCTCTGCGAACACACATACAATAGGCACAGACTCAAGGGGCGGAGAATCAACACTAGTATCATGAACATGGGCCAAGTAGGACAAACACCCCTTGTCGACTATTTCTTCACACAGAGATACGAAATGATCTTCTTTGGAGCGGGGCTCGGAGTACCTCTCCACTTACGTCTTGGTATCCCAGGCATAGCTAAGGTAACTGTCTTGGCGTGAAAGTCCAAGATTATGTGGTATGGGGACAACAAACTCATACCCAATATAATATCAAAATCTATCATATCCAATATCATCAAGTCTACCCACGTGTCCTACCCCAGAAAAGTTACTAAGCAAGACCGATAGACTTGATCAACCATAACAGAATATCCAACCGGAGTAGACACATAAATAGGTACACCAAGATGGTCAAAAGTCAAATCCCAACCAACAGAATGATAAATAGACACATATGAGAAAGTAGAATCGAGATCAAATAAAACTAAAGCTACTCGGTGATTAACAGAAATGTTACCTGATATCACAGCATCAGAAGCCTCAGCCTCAGGCCTACCCGAAAAAGCATAGCAATGCGCACCACCATGGCCTCTCTGGCCAGACTACGCTCCTTCCCTGGAGACTTAGGAACCACCCCTACTGAACTGATGTCCACCCCTGGATGAATGCGAACTACTGCAGCCTGACTAGGCACCTCCTCTCGCTGAAGAACCACCTCGGCTAACAGAAGATGCCAGAGTCCTCGGGGTCTGGAATCGAGAATCCTACTGAGTCCCACTCTGAATAAATCAGGTTAAATCTCTCATGATGTGACCGGGGTCACAAAAACATAACAAGCTCTGAGTGCTGGAGGTTAATGCATAGAAGTCGAAGAACCGGATGGACCACCTCCGTCGGCTAGTCGAGAGAAAGAACTTCCCTGACACTGTCCGACCCCACAACCACTCTGTCTAGAAAGGCCACCAGAAGACGCCTGCAATATGAACTGAGCAGTATGGCTAGGGATTGACTGATAAGTCATGAAGATTGACCCCCGCCCCTATAACTGGAACCACTGTACCTGCCATGCTAACGAGGCCTCTTCTACTAGACCCTCCACATGATCGAGCCTTGGCAGACTCAACACTAACGGCACGATCAACAACTGCCTGAAAATAAGACCCCATGGCCACAAGATGAAGACATGCAATATGAAGTGGAAGCACAAGTCCACCAACAAATCTACCTACCCTCTCTGCCTTTGTCAGAATCAACTGTGTCGCATATCGAGCCAAAAATAAGAACCTGGCCTAATACTCTACCAAGACATACCTCTTTGTTGCAAATGGGTGAACTCATCCCTGCACTGATCCCTCAAAGTATGCGGCGCGTTCTTCTCCAAGAAGGCCTGGTGGAACTGTGCCTAGGTGAGTGGAGGTGCACCTATGGATCTACCCTCAATAAAATACCTCCACCACATCTTTGCGTCTCCACAAAACTGAAAGGGCACATAATCCACACAGTGGGACTCCACGATGTTCATCTTGTAAAGCCTCTCATGTATATCCATAATGAACTCGTATGCATGCTTGCTAGGCATGTCGATGAATCTAGGCGGCTCCATCTTTAAAAATCAGCTGATGAGATCATGATCCTTTACTGTCAAGACCTAGCCTAGTACTGTCCTAGGAGCACCCTCAGGGACTGGAATACCATCAATACGCGAGGCCATGGCAGCAGGCTATATCCCTAAAGTCTGCCCCTGATCAGGAGTCCGTACTCCTACTCTGGTTTGGGAACCACCTAGATTAGTGGCACCACCCACGACATGCTGGGCATCGAGATGAAGGAGGATACGGACCATAGTTTCCTTGAATACTGGGTAATAATTAACATCGGGGTGAGTCTGGGCTAGCCCCACACCTCCCTTGACTGCCTGCTCTCTCGCTAGCTGTCCCTCAGGCACATGCTCTAGAGAAGTTAATCATGCTCGCCTCTATCAAGCCGCAGGGGCCCTTCCCCTGGCCAGTGCAGCTCCACAGCCAAGCCTAGCCACGGCCTCTCGCCTATCCTCGTCCTCTCGTGCCGGCCCCATTAACGGGCTCAATCACCTAGTCCCTCACGATGGTATCTCGTATTCTTACCATCTGTGAGAGAATAGAAATGAATCAGATACCCATTCAAAAGTTCAAGACACTAATTTGAATAAAGTAGCACAAAAGAATGAAAGAATTTGAAGTTTCCTAAATGTCCCATAGGCAGATAAATACGTTACTCATCGTAGCGATCTGCAAGACTCTACTAGACATGCTCTTGTACTTATAGACTGGGTAACCTCATTCTGGTACTAACTTGTAATGTCCCAAATCGGGCAACGTGTGGGCACCTTCCTTTTTTCCACCTAGTAGGCGAACCCATCCCTTAACCACAATTCAAATCAACATTAAAGTAAACCCAACCATCAAATACATAAAATAAGTCTAGAATAGATAAGTAATTAAGTGCGAAAATAGTACAAATAATCCCAAGGAATCTGGTCAAGGGCTATACAAGAGTCACTACTACAAATGCTACAAGTTTGAATATGAATACATAGTATGAAGAGTGGAATCCTGTGTAACTTTTATATCCCGTATTTTGTACATTCGGATATTTCAAGAAAATCGCGATAAGTTAAGGGCAAGGCTATACTTTCGATTTTGTTTAACACACAAGTTACTTAGGAATATTAAGGGCAAATTTGGAATTAGGAAATTAATTCTTCATGAACCACAAAAATCCACAAGTGGCCGTGTGGCTTGGTGTGGACTCCCACCAATGCCTTGGCCAATTGCTTCAAGCCATGAGGTGGGGCATGTGTTCACTTTGTATGGGCCATGTAATTATATATATATATATATATATATATATATATATAGAGAGAGAGAGAGAGAGAGAGAGACAGAGAGAGAGATGGGTGATGACCAAGCAAGGCTCATTATTCATCTTTTCCAACTCTAGAAACTTGAAGAAACTTGGAGAAAAAAAAAGGGGGAACCATTCGGCCAAGGCTAGCTGAAATTGGTCCCATGAAAAATTGATCGAAAAAATATTTTCTTCTAGTAATTCAACCAATTGGAAGGTCCTTACTAACGTGGAGTAGTTGTTGGAGCAATCGAACCATTCATTTGTGCAATTTACAACTCTAGCCAAGTAAGAAGATAAGTGGAAAAAGGTAATGTTTAATCTTCTCTTTCGTGTGTCATGGATGATTTGTGCATGTTGTAGTGTGTAGAGATGGATGAAATTCATGAAACTATGTGTGTTGCGTTGTAGCCGTGTAGGTGTTTGTGTTGTGTGGAAGGGATGAATTAAATTTACTTAGCATTTTAGTTGTTGTTGTTGCGGATTCTATGATGCAATGGAGGTTTAATGGTTCAAGTTGGCGTTGTAATTGTTTGTGGGTTGTTGTAGGAATTAATGTGATTCTAATATGGTTTCTTGTAATCATGAGAATGAAGTTGTTAACGTGTAGTTCATGAACTTGGGAGTAAGGAATGTGTTGTTGTTGTTTTTATTGAGCTTGGAAGATTGCGGATTGTGTTGTTGTGGTTGATTGGAATGTAAATGAAATGCCGTCGAATCATGTAGAAAGGTTTACTAACGTTATAATGCAATTCGAACTAATTGTTGAAGTGGTCAATATGGTTGTTGGTATTGTTGTTGACGATTTGGCCGAGTTGAATTCTCGGGGATGGTTGAATTTATAGGGGAAATGCTGCCCAAATTTCTGTAGGTGGATTGCTAGTTTAGAACCGGATTCCTAAATACCTATAGCTAATGTTTGATATCTTTTGACGTTGTTGTAGATCTTCCGAAAGCCGAGACTTAAGTTCGGATTAGCTTAGGAAGCGGGCCAGGTATGTAAGGCTTACCCTTTCTTTCTTTTGGCATGTCATAGAGCAAAGTAAGGTATGACACACATCTTGGGGTAGCTCTATTCTTTAGTTCCGAGCTTGTTTACGATTCTTATTCACTTCTTGACACTAGCCTACCTAGTACAGTCAAGCTTATTGTATAATTGAATAACCAGCAAAGCATAGAGAGTCCCTATTCCAAAAAGGGTTCTACAAGGGTTAACGTTCATAACTTTCTTATGCTAACTCGGATTGACTCGAAACGTGTTTATGATCCTTCAAGTGTCGATTAGTGTACTTACCTATCGAGTCTTAAAAATTGATTTATTTGCATATAGTTTCTCACTACTCTGCTCGTGGATGCCTCAATATGTCCTTCACTGAGTCCCGGGCCAGGACACGTTCTCGTGCGTACTCCACTGCATAGTTCACCGCGTCCCTCACTAGAGGGCCGAGGCACGTTATATATATATATATATATGATGATATGATGATACGGGGGTGGCGGCCAGGATGGCATATGATGACTCTATTCACCGAGTCCCTCACTAGAGGGTCGGGACACGTTATATGTATATATGATATATAATGTTGACATGCATGATTTTCATTTCAAAAGGAAAGTGTATTGATGTTTTTAACAGTCATACCTGTTTCTGGTAATTCTCCGTTTTAGTTATGATCCTTTTTACTGTATTTCATACCTTACATGTTCAGTACATATTCCGTACTGACCCCCTTTCTTAGGGGGCTGCGTTTCATGCCCGCAGGTACAGACTCTCGTTGCGGTGACCCGTCAGCCTAGGACATCCATTCTGCTACTTTGAAGTGCTCCCTTGTTCCGGAGCCTATACTTTTGGTATAGATCCTTCTGTTGTATATATATATGTATGTTTAATTAGGGTACGGTGGGGCCCTGTCCCGCCATATGACACTGTTGTTACTCTTAGAGGCCTGTAGACATATATGTGGGTCATGGGTGGTCATCGTTCAGTTATGTCAGTGTGGATTACGTTTTGCCAATTTCCTGCATTATGATAGCCTGACCGGCTTGTGTGTGATATCATATGTGACAGTTTATACAGCGTTTTGTCTTGTACTATAAAGTATGATAAATGTCTATCTGGTTGAGTCGTGACAGTATAGGTTGAACGATAGATAGTATGATAAGGGGTGCTCGGTAGTTAATACTGGGTACCTGTCATGGCCCTCTGGTTGGGTCGTGACAGTAACGAACCAACCCGTTTGGTCGTTATAGTGGTTTTGACCCATTTATCCTTGTTGAACCTTCCTCAGAGTCCCATTAGAATGATCTATGACTTAGTGAAGTCATTGGTTTGGTTCCCAAAAGGTTTGAGTGTGATCTGAGTTATTGGTGGAGAAACTAGTTTAGTTAACGAGTTAGAGTTGACCACGATCAACACCAGGCTAGGATGACCCCGTGTCAATGTTTTGAAAGTTACAACGAGTTAGTAAGATGATTTTGGACTTGTCCACAAGTTTTGGTAAGGTTCCGAAGATTCTTAGATGGGTTTGGATTTTGTCGCGCTCATATTCGATGTTTTCACCATAGTCGTTGGGTTATAAAGGGTTCCATATTAATCAAACTACCTTTTTTTGTGTGTGTGGATTGAACCATTAGATTAGTATCGAAATACGAAGCTATAGCAAAAAGAATCGTCGCATTTCGCCTCCATATGAGGGAGTTATGGAACTTTTACCAAAATATTTCATCGCTGGTTCTGGGGTGTGGCTATAGCGTTCACTTGGTCACTATAGCGTGGTCGCTATAGCAAAAATTCGGTCGCTATAGCACAACGTTTCCTATATAAAAATTCTGACTTCGCCCATTTAGTATTTTGAGTATATCTTGAGTTCTAGAGCTCCGATTTGGGCGATTTTTGCGGTGTTTTGCTCGTTTCAAAGAGAGGGTAAAATTATAATCTTTATTTTCATGATTTTCCCATGATTCCCTTGGTCCATTAGCGTTTATTTCATGATTTGGTTGGGGAAACAAGGGTTTGTTTTCTTCATAAAATTGGGTTTTCAAGTAATTTATCAAATCGAAGAGCGATTTGTGGATGGATTTCAAACCTTTTAGAGATTCTTAATATATTGACTATGGGTAATCTGATTTTGACTTAAATTTCCAGTTTTGCCCTTGCGGGCTCAAGGTTACCTTTTTGAGTTCATTTTGGGGTTTCGAATTAAAGTATAGCAATATTGATATCATTGGACTCGTTTGGACTTGTAGAGTACTATTTTGACTATATTGTATCTAAATTTTCAATAAAATTATAGTTTTGCCCTCGTGGCTCGGGTTTGGCTATTTTGGGTTTTGGGTAAAACTATAACAATATGGGTGTCCTTAGATTTGTATTCTGACATAGAATTCATATTTGATAGACGTTAATCATTTTGAGGTTCTCAAAAGAGGAATTCATGGCCAAGGTTTGGCGATTCAAAACTGTTGCTCGGCATTCCAGGTAGGTTATGGCTTACTTTAGTTAGACTTTGATTAGTGAAACATATGTATTGTGTAAAATTGACAGGATAAAGTATGATTAGGTCTTCAGACATAGTGTTTTGGTTGGATATTAGCTAGGTTCGTATGATTCTGATTTTGTGGGCTCGTTGCCATTACTTTATGTACTGAAATATGAGGTGTAGTTGTATTCATATTGTGGTGATTTTGGATGGTTTTCTATTAGGTTGATTGTTCGTTGATGGTGGCGTGCTGCCTTATTATTGTGATTAGACTTGTTACCTGAATTGTGTGTGGTAATACGTGTTGCGCCCATTGCTCTCTTATTGTGACACATATCATCGGAGAAA
The DNA here is from genome assembly GCF_019175385.1 of Lycium barbarum. Classification (NCBI taxonomy): domain Eukaryota; kingdom Viridiplantae; phylum Streptophyta; class Magnoliopsida; order Solanales; family Solanaceae; genus Lycium; species Lycium barbarum. The sequence continues at coordinate 48,506,836 of NC_083342.1, forward strand.
GAAAGGATAACGAGTTTAGACTTGAATTATGATATAAGCTTATGACAGTGCGTAGATGAAAACTTGAGTATGTGTTACACCTCGCAGCTTGGCACGTTGAGATCCGCTAGGAGGTAGTCATACTATTACGGACGCGGGGTTATATTTACGGACATACGAGGATATATATGTTCATCCTATGATTATCAGGGCTGAGTTCATATAATAGGTCATGGAAGGATTGGAGGACAAGGAAGTCAGAGAGTTAAGGTGGGGCCCACATGTCGGGATTTTATAAAGGACATATGAAAAGTAATATGAGTAATACATGGCGAGTTGAGCAAGTCTTAAGAAGGACCCTTTGGCGAAATATGGGCATAATCCCTCCAAAAGGATAATGTAAGGAGATGTTTTCGGACGATCTGACTTGCAGAGGCCAAAACACCATTATTAGTTTGGAGTTTGGAAACACACTCAAAATGAAAGTTGTAGATAATTGAAATAGTTTTCCAACCATAGGTCATGCGCCCCCATACGATATCGGGATCAAACGTTATGCGCATTTAAAGATCGACTGTCAGGGCAGGAAATTAACCCTGCGCGAACGCGCAAGAAGGTGGCCCGAACGCGAGGGCAAGACCCTGCAACTCAGCGCGAACGCACCATGTGTGGCGCAACCGCGCTGAGTAAATTTTAAGTCGCTCCAGGAAGAACCTGGACCGTTATAGAAAAGGGGTCAACCCCCCCCCCCCCCCCCTAATTCCTCAGCTAAAAACACCCCAAATCCTCTCTAATTTTCTGGAAAATTCCCAAACTTCCCACACCCATTTTTAAGACAAAACCAGGTATAATTCCCACATTCTGGTCCGGATAGCGTATAGTTGCAGTTACAAAATCGTATAGCGGCGCGTTGTGGCCTAAGCTTAAGGTGGAGAAGTGAAGATACAACAATATTAACGGGAGAAAGGTATGAATCTTCTATTATTAATGTTAATCTTGGTTCCTTTACAGAGAAAGAGTCGTTAAATAATTATAAAATAATTTTGTTGGTGTAAATATGGGATAAACACCAAATGGGAGGTTTATGAAGTATTGTGGTATTGAGAATATTATGATTGATGTTGGTATTGTTGTTGTTATTGTTGGTTGCTGAATTGAGACTTCAGGCTAGGCATATAAACAGGGGAGATGCTGCCCGATTTTCGGCAGGATATAGAATATTTTGATTTGAAAAACCAAGCATAAGTATATAACATGAGACTAAAGAAAGTGTGCATCCTACTGAATGTAGATTTGCGAATTCGGACAGCTAAACGTAGATAATAGGAGGCCAACAGGTATGTTAAGGCTCGTTCCTCTCTTTCAAAGGCATGATTCCTAAGTTATGATTCCATATATATTTCCATCCTCTTCTTACCTTCAAGAGATAGATGATGGTGATTCTTAATAAGTTTCTTATGATACCAACGAAGAGATGTTTTCTATAAAGATTATAATGACGATGGTGATTTCATGTGTAAAGGTCCCAAGCTTGTAATTCCAATGTGAATGTGAATATGAGAATGATGAGTTATTTCTTGACTCTCAATTTTACTCGGTGATGATGACTCTATTTCTAAAGATCCCGAAGGGGATGAAGTGACGTTTTATGAAATTTATGATCTTATTCTATGTTTTCCCTTGATGTTATTCTTCATTGGTAGTCTCACCTCATAATGCTAGTTGCTTCAATGTGAGATATGAGGATCATAATGTTCCATAATACAATCGGAGGTTACCGACCTTAGGTCACTCAGATAGAGTCATAGCTTTTGATTGGGCTCGTATGCATGCTTATGTTATGTATGATTACACGGTGTCTAATGACATGGGCAGACACCACTACGCTGGGCGTAGTGGGCGGCTATGTATAATGATAACACCGTGCAAAGTTGGTCGGGCATGACACCACTAGTGGGCGGTGCAAGATGGTTACCTCGAACGTGGGCTAATGATTATGTTATGTATATGTATATGAGGAATATTTTATTTAAAGTTAAGCATGCCTGATATCTGCCTTAAGAGGCATTCATACGTACATGTTATTTTCTTATTTCACATTATGCTCTATACTTCTCTTCATGTTATTATATATACCTTACATACTCAGTACATTATTCGTACTGACGTCCGCTCTTGTGGATGCTGTGTTCATGACATCAGGTAAGCAGGTTGATACATTTGACCCTTAGGAGCTCCGTCAGCGACATCTTGGGAGAGCTCCAGTTGTTCTGGAGTTGCAGTTATTGGTACTACTCTTTTGTATAAATATTTGGGCATGGCAGATTCCTGCCCTGTCTTATGGGTTTATGTAATCTATTTAGAGGCTCGTGGACAGACGTATGTAATTAGATGTTCTTTAACCTACCCAGCTCTCAATGTTGTATAATATTCTGATTAGTCTTGTTGGCGTATGTCATATGTTTACGGGTAATACTGTTGACGAACGTTTTGTGCATGATATTCGAAAGTTTTCCATGTGGCCCACCTAGTAACGAAAGTGAAATGTTAGATCAGAGGTGCTCGGTAGGCTAGTACTGAGTACCCGTAATTGCCCGCTAGTTAGGTCGTGACAAAAGGGGTATCAGAGAAGTTCGTCCTCGGGTATGTCTACGAGTCGTGTCCGATAGAGTCCTGTTTATGGGTGTGTAGCGTGCCACACTTATAAACAGGAGGCTGCGGGGCATTTAGGAATAACTCACATTCTTTCTTATCGTAGAACGTGCGATAGAGCCATGTTATCAGGTCCTCCTTCTTTCTTAATCGTGTGTTATGATTTCAGCAATGCCTGTGAAGAGGAAAGCTACAGTGGCCCAAAAAGGTAAGACGGTGGCCGAAAGAAGAGTTGAACGGGAGCCACCAGCAGAAGTAGAAGAGGACGAGTGTCATAACGAAGTTCCCTCTCGGACTTCTCCTGCTCCACCCATGTCAGCGGAGCAGGAAATAGTTTTAGCTGCAGCCTCAGTACCTCCAATTCCACTGCCAGGAGCTCCGGGCCAACAGATAACATAAGTTATTTAGTTGCTGACCCAGTTGGTTGCCGTGTAGGCTCATCGGAAAGGTGCGGGCCAAGGTGATAGGGCAGTGAGTGCAAGAGCTCGTTATTTTATTAGCCTGAATCCTCCAGAGTTCTACTGGTCAAAAGCTGATGAAGACCCGCAAGGCTTTATAGATGAGATGCTGAGGACGCTGCGGATAATACTTGTTCGGTTACGGAGTCAGTAGAATTGGCTTCGTATCGATTGCGAGATTTAGCCGTCTAGTGGTATAATGCTTGGATATCCTCGCGGGAGCCAATGCACCTCCCCCAGTTTGGCAAGAATTCACAAACGCTTTCCTGCGACATTATTTACCATCGGAGGTTCGACGGGCCCGAGCCGATAAGTTCTTGAATCTCAAGTAAGTGAATATGAGTGCCCGGGAATACAGTCTCCGCTTTAACTCTTTGGCCAGGTATGCCCTAGCCATGGAGACCGTATGCACCGATTCGTAAGTGGGTTGGGGCCACATTTGCTTAAGGATTTCTTAACGGCCTCACTCCAGGATGGGATGGATATTTCTCGCATTCAGGCCCATGCCCAGAACCTAGAGGAGCAGCAGCAGCTGCAGAGAGGTGAACGTGATTCTGACAGGGGGGCACAGTAAAAGGGCCAGATCTTTCGATGCTGGAAGCGAGTATAGAGAAGGGAAGAAACGACAATATTCCAGGTATTCAGGCCAATCAGTGGCCAGCACACCCCCACGATTTGCGGGCAATAGATTTGACCGTCCTATTTATTCAGGACCAGGTCAGAGTTCTAGAGTTTAAGCGTCCCAGTACCGAGATGATTTTAGCCGGATGAGACCACCTATACCACGATGCGTGCTGTGCGGCAAATTGCATTCAGGATAGTGCCGTCTGGGTTCAGGTGTTTGTAACGCCTGTCGTTAGCCAGGACACATGATGCGTGATTGTCCATCGATGGTTGGCAGTGGTAGGAGCCAGCCCGCAGGATCGGTGGCGGGTTCTTCCTCATCCGTGCGCCCTTTGGGGAAAAGCTGACAAGTACTAACGGGTCGCGGTAGAGGCGGAGGAGGAGCATCCAGTTCAAGCAGACCTCAAAACCGTATATATGCACTGGCGGGACGACAAGATCTTGAATCTTCTCCAGATGTTGTCACAGGTATATTACCGGTATTCTCTTATGATGTGTATGCGTTGATTGATCTAGGTTCCACTCTGTCATATATTACTCCTTATGTTGCTAACCGTATTAGGATAAAATTCGAGCCAATTAAACCTTTTGAGGTAGCTACACCTGTAGGAGACCCAGTAGTAGCCAGGCGGGTATATAGGGATTGTACGATAGTAGTTTGCGATCGTTATACTACTGTTGACCTACATGAGCTAGAGATGTTAGATTTTGACGTTATTATGGGTATGTAGTGGCTAGCCTCCTGTTACGCTAACGTTTATTGTAGAACGAAGGTGGTTCGATTCCAGTTCCTAGGAGAACCAGTGTTGGAATGGAAAGGCAATACGGCGTCTCCCAGGGGTTGATTTATTTCTTACCTCAAAGTGAGAAAGATGATCTCCAATGGCTATATTTATCATTTGGTTCAGGTTTAAGACGTAGAAGCAAAACCGCCAACTCTTCAATCTGTCCCAGTGGTAAATGAGTTCCCAAATGTGTTCCCAGACGAGCTTCCAGGTCTTCCACCAGAACAGGATATTGAGTTTACTATCGATGTGTTGCCGGATACTAAGCCCATATCTATTCCTCTTTATCGAATGGCCCCTGCAGCATTAAAGGAGTTAAAGGCGCAATTGAAGGATTTGCTTGAGAAAGGCTTCATCAGACCCAGTTCGTCGCCATGGGGAACGCCCGTGTTGTTTGTTAGAAAGAAGGATGGTTCCTTACGTATGTGTATCAATTACAGACAACTGAATAAGGTGACGATAAAGAACAAATACCCACTTCCAAAGATCGATGATTTATTCGATCAGTTGCAGGGTGCCAAGTGGTTCTCAAAAATAGATCTAAGGTCGGGATACCACCAAGTGAGGGTTAAGGAATAGGATATCCCAAAAATAGCCTTCCGAACTAGATATGGCCATTATGAGTTTCAAGTGATGTCATTTGGGTTGACTAATGCTCTAGTGGTATTCATGAATTTGATGAATAATGTATTCAGGCCCTTCTTGGATCTATTTGTAATTGTGTTCATCGATGATATTCTGGTGTATTCTCGATCGAAGGCAGGCATGCCGACTATTTGCGTATTGTTCTTGGAATCCTTCGAGCTGGGGAGCTGTATGCCAAATTTTCAAAATGTGAATTTTTGCTGAATTCTGTGACTTTTCTGGGTCATATTATTTTCGCTGATGGTATTCGGGTAGATACTCAGAAGATCAAAGCTGTGAAGGATTGGCCAAGGCCTATAACGCCTACAGAGGTGCGTAGTTTTTTGGGTTTGGCCGGTTACTATAGGAGATTTGTAGAAGGATTTTCTTCCATTGGCTAAGTTTCAGTGGACAGATGCGTGCGAGCGGAGCTTTTAGGAGTTAAAGGATAGGTTGACTTCAACCCCCGTCCTGACACTCCCTGAAGGATTGAAAGGCTATGTAATTTACTGTGATGCTTCAGGTGTTAGACTGGGTTGTGTATTGATGCAGCATGGCAAAGTAATAGCTTATGCTTCGAGGCAGTTGCAGAAACACGAGAAGAACTACCCAACTCATGTTCTGGAGTTAGCAGTAGTGATTCATGCCTTGAATATATGGAGGCATTATTTATATGGTGTTTATGTTGATATCTATATAGATCACAAGAGTCTCCAATATATCTTTAAGCAAAAAGAGCTGAATTTACGATAGAGACGGTGGCTAGAGCTACTAAAGGATTATGATAGTGACATCCTATACCATCCAGGGAAAGCAAATGTTGTAGCAGATGCTCTTAACCGTAAACAGCTTGACGATGTGCAGCCAGAAAGGAAGGAGATTGTTTGTGAGATTTACAAGCTAGCTAGCCTTGGAGTCCGTTTGGCTAATTCTGGAGATAGTGGAGTTTCTGTTCGAGAAGTTGCTGAGTCCTCTATCATAGAAGAGGTAAAGAGATGTCAGTACGAGGACTCTTTTTTGGCACAGTATAGAGATACAGCTCTTCAAAAGGAGAAGATCCTATTCGAGGTTACACCTGACGGAATACTACGGTATAGAGGAAGATTGTGCATACCTGATGTTGCCGGGCTACGACAGCAGGTTATGGGTGAGGCACATTATGCCCATTATTCTGTTCATCCGGGGTCAACAAAGATGTATCATAACCTCAGATGCTTATATTGGTGGGATGGGATGAAAAGGGACATAGTGGAGTTTGTTGCCTAATGTCCTAATTGCCAACAGGTCAAGGTGGAGCATCAGAAACTGGGAGGGTTACTGCAGGCTATAGAGATTCTAACTTGGAAATGTGAGGCGATTACCATGGACATCATTACAGGCTTACCTCATTCCCGGCATAAGTGTGATTCTATATGGGTGATAGTGGATAGACTCACGAAGTTATCCCATTTCCTTACAGTCACGATGACATATTCAACAGAAGATTATGCAAAGTTATTTATTAAGGAGATAGTGTGACTTCACGATGTTCCAGTGTCTATTATTCTTGATAAAGGAGCACAATTTACGACTAATTTTTGGTGGTCCTTCCAAGAAGATGTGGGAACACAAGTGAAACTTAGTACAGCATTCCACCCGCAAACTGACGGGCAGGCGGAGCACACCATCCAAACTCTTGAAGATATGCTGAGGGCATGTGTGCTAGATTTTGGAGGCAATTAGGATGAACACCTACCACTTATTGAATTTGCGTACAACAATAACTATCACTCTAGTATTCATATGGCCCCATATGAAGCTTTGTATGGAAGGAAGTGTAGATCGCTTATTGGATGGTTCAAAATGGGAGAGACAACGTTAGTGGGCCCGAATTTGATTCAGGCGATAGAAAAGGTCAAGCTTATTCAAGAACGACTACTAACAGCTTAGAGTCATCAAAATTCATATGCGGACAATCGTCGGCGAAACTTGGAATTCAAAGTTAATGATTGGGTGTTCTTGAAAGTATCACCGATGAAAGGCGTGATTAGATTTGGCAAGAAAGGGAAGCTTAGACCTCGGTATATTGGACGTTATGAGATTATGCTCAAGGTAGGTCAAGTAGCATATGAGATGGATTTGCCTCCAGAATGAGAATCAGTCCACCCAGTGTTTCACGTAACCATGATACACAAGTGTGTAGGAAATCCCTCCAGGATTGTTCTTGTAGACGATGTACAAGTCACTGAGAAGTTGTCCTATGAGGAAGTACCCGTTGTTATTCCGGATAGGCAAGTCCGAAGGCTTAGAACCAAGCACGTGGCATCAGTCAAAGTCCTGTGGAGGAATGATAACAGGGAAGAGATAACTTGGGAAGCTGAGGAGGACATGAAATCTAGATACTTGCATTTATTCCCACTCCCAGAAAACGTGCAGGCAGAGCCATCAGTACCCTCAGGTACGTAACGTTTATTTAAAATAACATCTTGGTTGTCTGTGGCCAGCTCAATATAGATGTTGATGCCTCGTGAGGCATTGTCTATTCTTGGCTGTTGTGACGGGACAGTAGTGGTGCAATTACAGGAAAATTTTGGTGATATTTTCATAGAAATACCTAAGAGCTTAACATTCGAGGACGAATGTCCCTAAGGAGGGAGGAATGTTACCCCTCGCAGCTGGGCACGTTGATATCTTCTAGGAGGTAGTCACACTATTGCGAATGTGAGGTTATAGTTAAGTATGTACGAGGATATATATGTTCATCCTATGATTATCAGGGTTGAGTTCATATAATAGGTCATGGAAGGGTTGGAGGACAAGGAGGTCAGAGAGTTAAGGTGGGGCCCACATGCTGGGGTTTTATAAAGGACATATGAAAAGTAATATGAGTAGTACATGGGAAGTTGAGAAAGTTTTAAGAAGGACCCTTAGGCCAAATATGGGCATAAGCCCTCCAAAAGGATAATGTAAGGAGATGTTTTCGAACGATCTGATTTCAAGAGGCCAAAACGCCATTATAAGTTTGGAGTTTGAAAACACACCCAAAATGAAAGTTGTAGATAATTGAAATATCTTTCCAACCTTAGGTCGTGGGCCCTCATACGATATCGGGATCACACATTATGCGCGTTTTAAGATAGGTTGTCAGGGCATGAAATTAACCCTGCGCGAACGCGCCAGAAGGTGGCGCGAACGCGCAGGGCAAGACCCTGCAACTCAGCGCGAATGCGCCACATGGCGGCAGGAACGCGCAACGTGGCGGCGCGAATGTGCTGAGTAAATTTTAAGTCGGTCCAGGCAGAACCTGGACCGTTATAAAAAGGGGGTCACCCTCTATTCCTCAGCTAAAAACACCCCAAATCCTCTCTAATTTTCTGGAAAATTCACCAAACTTCCCACACCCACTTTTAAGAAAAAACCAGGTATAATTCCTAAATTTTGGTCCGGATAGCGTATAGTTGCAGTTACAAAATCGTATAGCGGCGCGTGGTGGCCTAAGCTTAAGGTGGGGAAGTGAAGATACAACAATATTAACGGGAGAAAGGTATGAATCTTCTATTATTAATGTTAATCTTGGTTCCTTTATAGAGAAAGAGCTGTTAAATAGTTATAAAATAATTTTGTTGGTGGAAATATGGGATAAACACCATATGGGAGGTTTATGAAGTATTGTGGTATTGAGAATATTATGATTGATGTTGGTATTGTTGTTGTTATTGTTGGTTGCTCAATTGAGACTTCGGGCTAGGCATATAAACAGGGGAGATGCTGCCCGATTTTCAGCAGAATATAGAATAGTTTGATTTGAAAAACCTAGCATAAATATATAACATGAGCCTCACGAAAGTGCGCATCCTATTGAATGTAAATTTACGAATTCGGACGGCTAAGCGTAGATAATAGGAGGCCAACATGTATGTTAAGGCTTGTCCCTTTATTTCAAAGGAATGATTCCTAAGTTATGATACAATGTATGTTTCCATCCTCTTCTTACCTTCAAAAGTTAGATGCTCGTGATTCTTAATAAGTTTCTTATGATACCAACGAAGAGATGTTTTCTATAAAGATTATAATTACAATGATGATTTCATGTGTAAAGGTGCCAAACTTGTAATTCCTATATGAATGTGAATATGACAATGATGGGCTATTTCTTGACTCTCAATTTTACTCGTTGATAATGACTCTATTTCTAAAGATCCCGATGTCACGACCCAACCGGAGGGCCGTGACGGGCACCCGGTGCTAGCCCACCCGGGCACCTCTTAACATACCTTTACATAAACATCTAGGTGAGCCACATATTAAATCATACACTTCTATTCATCAATCATACTAATCTAATTGGACAACAATACCTTCATATCAACAATAGCAACTATACCCATATCAACATACATAAGCCAACGAGGCTAACAAAATGATATCCAAAATATTGGCCGACAAGGGCAAACATGTCTAACTATATACACATGTCTACGAGCCTCTAAGGAGAGTATATCATATCATATAGGCAGGACAGGACCCCGCTATACCCATAAATATATACACAAAAGAATAAGTACCAAAAGCTTTAGCTCCGAAAGAAATGGAGCTCCGCTATGTAGTCCCTGAGTAATATAGCTATGAGTCAAGTCTGTCTTCCTGGCCACCTGCGGGCATGACGCAGCGTCCACAAACAAAAGGACATCAGTACGATGAATGCACTGAGTATGTAAAGCATGATCAATATCAATATAGAAGCATAATAAGCAACATGAGAAATAGCATAAGATGGGAGACAGTAAAACCATCGTCATAAGCACTTACTTGCCTTTCATAGGGACTTTCAATTTCTAATGCGTGACTGTGTACATACATCCATACCCGTATCCGTTTTCATATCCGTACTCATTTACATTTCGTATCCATAATTGTATTCATATACATATTCTTATTCACATTCGTATCATATTCGTATTCATACTCATATCCATATCATGTACATATCCACATCCATATCATATACATACCTAGACAACCAAGGCTTCAGGGTTACACATACCTGGCCCTACCAAGGCTTCAGGGTTATCCGTACCTATCTGCAGAGGTGCGCGCGTGTTACATGAATATATACATATTCTACCCAGCCTTATAAGCTTGGGGTTCCATAATAGTCATACATAGATACATATACATAATTCATTACCATTTTTATCGTCGTCATTATCATTATCACTATCATCGTCATTCATTACATCTATCCTTATAGGATTACTCGTCATATGAGGAACTTAGTACAATCATAACATATCGAGAATCATAAGCTTAGTAGCTTTTGAAGATAGAGTCATTTGGAGGACATCATAGACTTATAGAAGATTTTGATTATTGGCCAAAGAACCATGCCTTTCTTACATACCTTTCCGTTCAACATTTTTACCACTTGCGCGTTCTCCTTCAACGCTGATTAAAGTTATACTATCATTAGAAATCGATAGCTAGCATACATGACTAAGGCTAGAGAAAATTGGACAGCATCTCCTTTATTTATACGACATTCCTCCATATCGTAAATCAACTCCCACACGTCAATAATACATTCACAATATCATAACAATAGTCTTTATTCATCCACATTATCTATATTTCTCATTTCACTTTCAATCACCCAGGTGCATGGTCATAACACACGACTACGTTCGTTCATATACATTTCCTATCTCATGTTCTTAACATCATTTATAATATGATTATAATCATATCACATCACGAATCATTACTCAATCCAAACTATTACTCAAAGATGACACCAGTCCCACATTTAAGACCTGTTTTCTATATTCTTCTACAATCCAAGTGTTTCAACTTTCAAATACCTTAAACAACATGGAAATACCATAAATCTTACCTTATATGTTGTAGGAACAAGATTTGGGTGGAAATACTTCACTTGAGCCAAAACCCTAGTTCATCTACAATGAGATTTCTTGACTTGGATGATCTTTAATGGGTTTCTTACACTTGATCCACTTAGTTTGATGTTGTTGATTGCTAATATCTCTTGAATTCTTATGGGAGAAGTTTAGAGAGATGTTTTTAGAGAGAAGGGGTTTGATAGGGAAATGAAATGAAATGAAACTTGGATCCCTTATTTAATACACCAAATTCTGTCCCGACCAGTTCTACGGACCAACATATGGTCCGTATAATTTATACTGACCGTATGTCTGGCCGTAGATTTGGTCCAGAGAGGGGTGCCAATCTGGGCTGATTGTACGGTCCAACATACGATCCGTATGTTTTATACGGCCAGTATGTTTGGCCGTATAATCCCCAGTTTTCCGAGGTTCATTTTCATCGACTCGTTTGATCTCCAATCCTTATGGAACCTTCTTAGCACTTGTTTAACACCTCATTAACAATCTAAGGGATGTTATAACTTTTCTCCAAAGCATTGTTAAACACTTGTTAACTTGTTACTCGTAATTCCATTTCGATACCTATCATATGCCTTGCCTTCTCTTGGCAAACTTTCTTCCCCTACCTCTAACGTCTTTGAAATATTAACTAGGGTCATCAAATATAATTCCTTACTTATCGAGATACCGTATACTTCGTGCTCTTCGTTAGTCTATTCACTGTGCATCAACGGAAAATTGTCCGAGGTGTAACACCCGAAGGGGATGAAGTGATGCTTTATGAAATTTATGACCTTATTATATATTTTCCCTTGATGTTATTCTTCATTGGTAGTCTCACCTCATAATGCTAGTTCCTTCACAGTGAGATATGACGATCATAATGTTCCATAATACAATCGAAGGTTACCAACCTTATGTCACTCCGATAGAGTCATAGCTTTTGATTGGGCTCATATGCATGCTTATGTTATGTATGATTACACCGTGTCTAATGACACGGGCAGACACCACTACGCTAGGCGTAGTGGGTGGCTATGTATAATAATAACACCGTGCCTAGTTGGCCAGGCATGACACCACTAGTGGGCGGTGTGAGATGGTTACCCCGGACGCAGGAGGCCCGGACGCGGGCTAATGATTATGTTATATTTATGTATATGAGGAATATTTTCTTTAAAGTTAAGCATGCCTGATATCTGCCTTAAGAGGCATTCATAGGTACATGTTATTTTCTTAAATCATGATATGCACCATACTTCTCTTCATGTTATTATTTATGCCTTACATACTCAGTACATTATTCGTATTGACGTCTACTCTTGTGGACGCTGTGTTCATGCTCGTAGGTAAGCAGGTTGATACGTCTGACCCTTAGGAGCTCCGTCAGCGACATCTTGGGAGAGCTCCAGTTGTTCCGGAGCTGTAGTTATTGGTACTAATATTTTGTATACATACATTTGGGCATGGCAGAGTCTTGCCCTGTGTTATGGGTTTATGTAATCTATATAGAGGCTCGTAGATAGACGTATGTAATTAGATGTTCTTTAACCTACCCAGCTCTCATTGTTGTATAATATTCTGATCAGTCTTGTTGGCGTATGTCGTATATTTACGGGTAATGCTGTTGATGAACATTTTGTGCATGATATTCGCAAGTTGTCCATGTGGCCCACTTAGTAATGAAAGTGAAATGTCAGATCAGAGGTTCTCGGTAGGCTAGTACTGAGTACCCGTCATGGCCCGCTAGTTGGGTCGTGATAGTATGATTTACTGTTGATGATAATATATAGAAAATTGGAGCTTCTTAGTGATACAAGACTTAGTTGTGAGACATACTTGCTATATGAGGAAGTAAACAGGGACATAGACTCTTATGTTGGTGGAGATGGTTTGTATTATTTATTTCATGGTTGAGTTGATCCAATTCATGATATGACTTGTGGCTTTATGACTTGTACCTTCACTGTTGCTTTATTGGTTTGCATTGATTTACCATGTTTAGACTCATTTATGTATTCATACACTCATACATGATGGAAATGGTTCGGAAATGATTCATGAAAGACTTGTGGCATGATGCCTTGTGTTTGGCATTTACATTGAAATTTTTTCATAGTCCATACATACTAATGAACTGGAATACGTTGAGACATACATTGTGATGTGAAATTAGTGAAGAAGTTAATATAATCTTCTTGTTGAACTTGTGATACTAGTTGAATCATAGTACTTAACCAAGACCCATTATTCGAGGACGAATGATCCCAAGGGGGAGATATTGTAACACCCCGTACCTTTAACGTAAGCTTTGACCATGATCCTAGACTTAGAAAAACAGATAAAGAATGTGGGAATTGGAATTTCCCTGTTCAGTTGTACGATGGGAGTTTACGCCCATGAACAGTGACCGTATTTCAGTATACGGGCCGTAATTCAAGTCGTAAACTGGTACCAAGGATTTCTGAACATTCTGGAATTTGGCATTTGGATGTCATATGGTTAAATACGGATCGTATTTTAAAATACGGCCCGTATTTCAAAACGTATTTGGAATTTGGGAAACTTTCCTTGATTCAAGTTGTAGAGCTTTGAAATACCTTTCCAACAGTATATTATGGGGGTCAAACAGACATTTGTACAAAGAGTTATGACCATTTTACTAAATCTACGCAGTGTAGACCGTATTTAAAAATACGGACTGTAATTCAAAATAGGGCTTGTATTTAAAAATACGATCAGTATTTAACTGGGCGTAAATTTTAATTTTCTAGAACAGTATATATTCGTCCGTATCAGTTCATATCATTATTTTTCATTCCTTCAAGCCCTAGAACGACCTCCTACCCTCTTCCATCATCAAGAACACGAAGGTAAACCTACTCTAATGATTCCAACTCAATTCTAACATATACTCTAATAATCTAAGCAAGAAATTATTGTTCCTAATCTAGGGTTTTCAAGAAAACCTATCTCAAGGTTCAAGAATCAAGATTTAGGAAATCTTCTTCAAAACTCAACTCTTTAATTCAAGTTTTGGAGCAATTAAGGTATGTAGAACTTCCATCCACATGTGGTAATCTCTACGTTCTTCCCCATGCTCCGTTTCTTGATATCCATGAATTTCAAATCCCAGGGCATTAAACCCAACATATTGGTAGCCCTAGCTTAATCCATGAATTATAGGAACCCTAGCTTAATCCATGAATTATGAATTCTTCCTCATGTGTTCTCATTATGTTTATATGAAACCTTATGATTTTATCTAGCACGTTACAAGCATGTTTTCAAGTCAATTATATATATAAAATTATGAACAATTGTTATTACTCATGAATCAAGAACATGTTTGCAAGACTATGACAAGTTATCTCATGAAACCATATTACAAGATATTTCATGAAATCATGATTACAAGTTATTTCACGAAAATCATGGGCTTCTTAGCCAACCATATCATGTTCATGATTTTGGGAATTGCTTAGTTAACCGAGAAGGCTCAAATAGCCTGAAACTACGTTGTCACCGTAAGATAAGGGTTGTCAGCAGGGAGGCAACACCTTCATTATGCAGTTTGGATCCTTACATGCTTATTATTACTTAAATCTCATATCCCTGCATGGTGTAAGTGTTGTGCTGGTAGGACGCAAGTACCAGAATCATGTTATCGGTTATACTATAGCATTCCCCACGTTATAAGCAGTTTTACATACATGTATTTCCATTGATTTACTGTTTTTAGACTTTACTCACGTTTCATGCTCATGTTCAAGTTACATTCAGTTTCAGTTCATTTCCTATACCTATGTTGTGCCATGTTCTTCATTTCAGCAGGTTTTACATACTAGTACTATTCACCATGTACTAACGTCCCTTTTGCCCGGGGCCTGCACTTCACGGTGCAGATACCGGTTTTCAGGAGCATACACCTGCGCAGTAGGATCACCTCAGTTATTAGCTTATTGGTGAGCCCCTCTCCTCTCGGGGTTCAACATGGAGTTTGCACTAGTATTCAGTCATGCTAGTCCAGGGCCATGCCCTGGTAGTTAGTATTCAGAAATGTTTTAGAGGCTTGATAGACAGATGTTAGTTCACAGAGTTAGTTAAGCTTTCATGTTTGCAGACTGTTATGTTTTCATGATTTTTCACGCTATGAGATAATTTCAAGACTTTATTCCACAATTTATATTTTCACGATTAATTTAAATTGCATCATATAGAGTATATTGTTTTGATGCCCATGTTGGCAAGAAAGCCATGAGGTTTGCTCGGTCACATGTAGTAAGGCACCGAGTGCCGTGTTTTTCCAAGGCCATGGTTCGGGGCGTGACAATGGTGTGCACCCATTTTCCCAAATCTTGACTTACCAATCCCTGACCATTTCCCACAAACCCAGATTGAGGCTACTTTTCAAACCCACTACGCTGAAACACCACCCATGTGGGGGATTCCTCCCCCCAAACTCCAGCTTTTCAAACACCTGCTCATGCTACAAAATCTCATAATGCAAATACTTATCAAGCCCCTCGAGCAACATGAGATCCCGCTTGGAAATGTTCTTTAAGGCTAGAATAGACAAAATCGAGAAGGAGATGGGGAAGAAATTTTCTGAACTAGAACATGGCTCTAAAAAGAAAGAGGGGCTAAGATACTCTGATTTGTACAGACACCTATACTTGGGACTACCAGAAGGTTTCAAAATTCCCAAATTTGACCATTTCAATAGGCCGGGCAATCCCAAGGCCCACTTAAGAGCTTATTGTTAACAGTTGGTCGGAAATGGTGAGAATGAAGCTTTGCTCATGAGATTATTCAGTCGAAGTCTGTTAGGAACAACCATGGAGTGGTTTATCTCCCAAGACATCAGTCGATTGAAGACATGGGAAGAGATGGCAAGTTCATTTATGGATAGATTCCGTTTCAATGTGAAAAACGTGCCTGATCGCTTCTTATTGGAAAAACATTCGTCAGAAATCGACTGAAACCTAAGGAGAATATGCCAGTCGCTGGAGAGACAAGGCGGCGCATGTGAAACCACCTATGACTGGAGCTGAGCTGGTAGCTGCATTTATACGGTAGCTGCATCCTTTGCTGATTTAGTCCCCGTTGGGGAAGACATCGAAGATGGCCTCAAGATCGGCAGTATTGTCAGTGTATTAAACAAATCAGGAGTGTTTGGCGCCATGAGTGGAAAAAACAAGAAAGAAGACGTAACCTATATTTCTAGAGCTACTAGTCCAAAAAGCTGAGGAAGAGACATAACCCACAAAAATCAAGATAACTACTAATCGCCCTCACCAACCAGTTATATAACCACTTCACCCCAATATAGCCCGATGTTTGTGTGCTACGCATAACCTAGCTACCAAGCTCCATAACCAAATTACCAAATACCAGCAGCTAGCAACCAAGCTTCATGACCAAATTATTGAATGCCAGCACCCAATATCCAAGCTCCACAAAATCAGACTTTCAAAAACCAGCCTCTACCAGCAAACTATAAGGCACCCCAAAAGAACCTATGAGAGTATTCACTCCTTTACCAGAATCAAGGGCTAGTTTGTTTGCCAAACTAAGAGATGCTGGTCAAATGAATACTATGCTGCCAAAAGCTGCTAATCCCAAGGATCGATGGTACAAGATAGATTTCACTTATGCTTATCATTCTAACCAAGTTGGCCATATCAGCGAATATTACATAAACTTAAGGCACATGCTACAAGATACGATTGACAACCAACACCTTCAAATGTGGACACAAATCCTCTCCCAAAGCATGGAGGGAATCAAACTCACATGATAGAAAGAGGTGATGAATGGGAAGAGAGCCCTGCGATCATTCGTTTAGATATTAAAGAGTGGGAAAGCACTGTCGCCTCCTTGTCCTTACAAGAGAGAAAAGAAATGTTGGGCCCTTTGACAAGGAGATTTGAGATGTCTCAGTCATCTGCTGTAGCCAAGAAAGCGCCCTTCGTCCTCAAGTATCCCTCAACAGTTGCTTGAATTCAGAACATGCCGTTCGTACTCAAAATATCAAGGCCAGTTGAGAATGCACCTTTTGTGATTAAACCATCGCACCTGACGATGGTCAATAAAGGCAAAGAGATAGCCGTTGTGGATCAGGGTATGACTAGGTATGGAAGATGTTATGCTCCAGAAGAGCCTGTACTCGAAGCACCACGTCAAAAAAATCCTCAGAAAAGACCAATCACTGAAGGCGAAGCTGAAAACTTTTGGAGGCAAATGCAAGTCAAGGATTATTCGATTATTGAGCACTTCCATAATACTCCTTCCAGGATATCAGTAATGTCATTACTACTCAGTTCGTCTCAACATCGCTTAGCCTTAATAAAAGCTTTGGATGAAGTCTAAGTGCCCGCCGGCACTACGAGTGAAACATTGGCCGAGATTATAGGGTATGTTGTACAAGCGCATAAGCTATAATTTTCTGATGATGAATTAACAAGTGAGGGTGAGACCGACAACAAGGCCTTACACATAACTGTCAAATACGGTGACAAGATTATCCTTCAAGTGCTGATCGATGGCAGGGCTGGGTTGAATGTATGCCCTGTGATGACTTTGAAACAACTTGGATATGATGTTGGAAAAATCCGCTAGAGTCAAAGAAATGTAAAAGCTTATGAAGGCGCAACCAGCGACCCTATTGGAGAAATAGATCTACCCATACAAATGGGTCCCGCAGAGTTCGTGGTAGAGTTTGTCATCATGGATATCAAAACCAGCTACAACTTATTATTAGGACGAACATGGTTGCACGCCGCTGGAGTCGTGGCATCTTTGTTGCACCAGTCTCTCAAATTCATATGGGATGATCATGAAGTCGTGATTCATGGTAAAGGAAGTATTCACAACTATCCGGACAAATCTGTACTGGTCATAAAGAAGTCACCAGTTGGTACTGATTATCACACCATTGAATTAGCCATGGTAGATCACAGGGGAGATGATGAAGATATCCCTATGCCACCAGTCTACAAAATGGTAGCTACCATTATGATAAGAAGTGGGTTTGAGCCTGAGAAAAGTCTGGGAAGGAACTTACAAGGAATTAAAGAACCAGTGAGTATCAAAAATAGGAAATATTGATTTGGGGTTGGATACGAGCCATGTGAG
The DNA here is from genome assembly GCF_019175385.1 of Lycium barbarum. Taxonomy (NCBI): domain Eukaryota; kingdom Viridiplantae; phylum Streptophyta; class Magnoliopsida; order Solanales; family Solanaceae; genus Lycium; species Lycium barbarum. The sequence goes on from NC_083342.1 coordinate 48,524,974, forward strand.
GCAGAAGCAGAACATGGACCGAGAGGTCTCGTTGAAATGAGAGAGCTATTCCCTCATATATACCAGTCCTCACATCATGCCCATTGAGTCACAACAGCAAAGAAACATAAGAGTGTTTAAGAAGGTTATTTTGGGAAGAGGAGTGTACATCCATCATTGAAGAATGCTTTGAAGCATTGGGGATTCGTCGTGCTGAGCCAGGGGAAACAACAAGTGAATGGACTTCTACCCCGTTGTTCACTTTGCGGTAGAAAGAATGCTCACTTTTAGAAAAACGACGAAAGTCGGCTTTGAGGCCCGGCTTGTCCCCTTTTCATGTTTTCTTATTACGTGTTGTTTAATAACGAAAATGGATCGATGTTCCATTCCGAGTCAGGACCACAGTTTGTATAAGCCTTTTTTAAATTTCAATGAAAGTGCCTCAAAGTTTACAATAAGACAAAATTGTTTTACTTTACCTATATATACACAAAATTAAGGTTTCTTTTACATGATTGATGACCCTATTATTTTGTTTTACAGTAATAATACAGAGGCGACAAATAAAGTCATGACATGTTATGAAACAAGTAAAAACGATGACAAACAAAACAACGATCAATAAGAAGAGATAAATGGACTGGAAGGGTTGATAGACGTCGAAAAAGAATATGAGAATAGACCGACGCCAAACCTAGAGGAAACAAAGGCAGTTAATCTAAGAAATGAGGATTGGGTTCGGGCAACCAAAATAAGTGTGCATTTGACAGAAACTGAGAAAGAAGGGTATTAGATCTCTTTGAAAGAGTATGAAGATGTTTTCGCCTTGTCATACGTCGATATGCCGGGTTTGAGTATGAACATTGTTTCCCATAGGTTTCCGATCCTAGAAGGATTTGCCCTGGTAAAATAGAAAATCAGGCAGCCTAAGCCTGATGTCAGCATCCGAATTAACAAAGAAGTAGAAAAACAGATTCAGTCGGAAGTGTTGGAGGTGATGCCATACCGACATAGTTAGTGAACATAGTCCCGGTACCAAAGAAAGATGGGAAAATAAGGATCAGTGTGGACTATCGTTATCTTAATCGCGCTAGCCCGAAGGATAATTTCCCACTCCCAAACATTCACATACTCATTGACAACTGCGCTAAGCATGAGGTGCAATCTTTTATGGATTGTTACGCGGGCTATCATCAAATATTGATGGATGGAGAACATGCCCAAAAGATGGCATTCATCACACCATAGGGGGGATATCATTACCGGGTAATGCCTTTTGGGTTCAAGAATGCTGGCACTACTTACATGAAGGCGATGATTGCCATCTTTCATGATATGATGCATAGAGAGATTGAGGTATATATGGACGGCGTCTTCATCAAGTCTCGAGTGGGTGATGATCATCTTGAGCACTTAAGAAAATTATTCGACAGACTCCGCAAGTACGATTTGATGTTTAATCCTGCGAAATACACATTTGGAGTGCTCGCTAGAATGTTGCTAGGATTCATAGTCAGTCGCCGTGGTATTGAGTTGGATCCCACAAAGATCAAAGCAATTCAAGAACTCCCACCGCCAGCAACAAAGAAAGAGGTTATGAGTTTCCTGGGAAGGTTGAACTACATTAAACGTTTCATTGCCCAGTCCACAGTAATTGTAGAAGCAATTCTCAAACTCCTCAAGATAGATGCTCCGACTAAATGGACAGAGACTATCAGAAAGCCTTTGACACAATCAAGAGATAATTGTCAAATCCACCTATCCTGGTTCCACTAAGGCCGGGAAGCCCTTTACTGCTGTATATATATATGTATCAGAGAACGCTTTTGGGTGCATGTTGGCACAAAATGACGAAACAAGCAAGAATGGGAGGACCATCTATTACATCAGTAAGAAGGTCACACCCTGTGAATCAAGATATTCCTAGTGGAAAAGACGTGTTGCGCTCTGACATGGGTGTCTCCGAAATTAACACATTATATGGCTACATACACTACTCATTTGATTTTAAGAATGGACCCCCTAAGGTACATCTTTCGCCAACCTATGTCGATAGGGAAGCTAGCCAAATGGCAGATGCTATTGGGTGAGTTTGACATCCAATACATTTCACATAAAGCAGTTACAGGGAAGCATTAGCAGACCTGCTAGCAGGAAGTCCAGTGGACGACAACCCCGATACCTTTGTGGACTTACTTCCCAGATGAAGAAGTGACGACAATTGAGGGCGAAGAAAATGAAGATGAATTAGGTTGGAAAGTATACTTTTATGGAGCAGTCAACTTTAAAGTATCAGGAATCGGAGCCATCTTGGTTTCAGACTCAGGACAATATTATCCAGTGGCCGCCAAGTTGAACTTTAATTGTACCAACAACACGTTGAATACGAGGCCCGCATCATGGGTCTTCGTCTAGCCCTTGACATGGATGTGCGAAACCTTCACGTAATTGGTGACTCGAATTTATTGATTCATAAGGTTCGAGGAGAATCGGCCACCAAAAAACGAGAAGATCATACCGTATGTTGGACTTGTGCAAAGACTAGCGGATCAGATCCAAGAAGTCAAGTTCAAACATATACTAAGAACACAGAATGAGTTCACTGATGCATTGGCAACAATAGCATCCACGATTCAGCATCCTGACACTAGGTACATTGATCTAGTCAAAGTTGAAATGAGAGATTAACCGGCTCACTATGCTTTTGTAGAAGCAGAGACTAATGGAAAACCTTGGTACGTTCACTGTAAAATGTACTTGGATAAAGGAGAATATCCTGAAGGAAACACCTTCAATCAAAAGAATACTATCATGAGGTTGGAAAATGGTTTCTTCCTCAACAAGAATGTTTTGTACAAAAGAACCCCGGATTCGGGATTGCTTAGATGTGTTGACTCTGTCGAAGCTACAAGATTGACCGAAGAAGTGCATGCTGGAACCTACATGCCTCACATGAATGGGTTCATGCTAGCGAAGAAAATCTTAAGAATAGGTTATTACTGGATGACCATGGAGAATAATTGCAGCAAATTCGTCTAGAAATGCCACAAGTTTCAAATTCATGGAGACTTGATAAAGGTCCCTCCAATAGAACTGTATGTTATGACGTCGCCTTGGCCATTCAGCATTTAGCGCATGGATGTCATTAGACCTACTGAGCCAGTTGCGTCAAACACCGCTTCATTTTGGTCGATATAGACTACTTCACCAAGTGGGTGGAAGCAGTATCTTACGTATCAGTAACAAAGAAGGTAGTAGCGGATTTTTTGCGCAACAACATCATATGCTGATTCGGCATCCAAAAATCAATCATAACAGATAATGGGGCTAATCTGAATAGCCACTTGATGAAAAAAATGTGTGCGCAATTCTGAATCACTCACCGAAATTCGACCGCATACCGGCCGCAAATGAATGGAGTTGTGGATGCCGCCAATAAAAATATCAAGAAGATCCTAAGAAAGATTATTGATAACTACAAATACTGGCATGAGCAATTTCCCTAAGCATTACTGGGATATCGCACTACTGCCAGGACTTCAACTGGGGCCACCTCGTACCTGTTGGTGTATGGCACTGAAGCAGTAATACCAGCAAAAGTAGAAATTGTTACACCTCACACTTTCAGAGGATGAGAATATCACTTACTTCACCATATCAGTGGAGTATCGGAGATGTCCCATGATGTTTAGGAAGGTACAAGCCATGGGAAGTACGTAACAATGAAGTAAAGGATGAATTACGATCTCGTAAGTCGTAACCGGCAAGGACAACCTTGAAATCAAAGGAAATGACCATTATAAAGTATAATAAATGATAAATATCATTTATGGGGAGTTTTGGAAGATTCCGGGATCAAGCGAATCGAAGAAAATAAGTTTGTCGAAAATTTGGAAAAACGTTGGCAGAATTCTGGACAGAATTTTTGGTCAGATTTGGAGGGGTATATCTTTGGGTATATTAGGAGTTTTAAGGTGTTTCAAAAGCCTAAAATAAATTTCGTCGAGATTAGTTTTCAACGCAACAAACCGTTCGTCAATGCAACATCGGAGTAGGGAGTTATAGGCGTTTTAAATGGATAGCCAGAGGAATCCGAACCTGGGCGGAAAACCCGGAAAGCTCACTTAAAATCCCACTTATGTGGTGACCCAGCCCAATCCGAATTTGGCACCTATGAAAGGGCCTTTACGCTTCATTTTAGTCATTTTTCTTCAACTCCACAAACCTCTAGCACTCTCCTAACATCTCCACACCTCTCTAGAATTTTCCACACTTCTCTCTCAACTATAAGAATATTCTTGAAGGCTCTCCTCCATTAAAAAACATTCTATACCATCACAAAAGAGGATCAAACTCCAAAACCCCAAGCTAATTCATGGAGAAAGATTGTTCTTGTCTCTACTTACTATTATGATGAATTTGGTCTTGGAAGAAGTTGAGTGGGGTGAGGTTCTTCTAGTGTAAGGTATGTTCTCCATCCTATTTCTCATGATTAAGTTGATTTGAAGGTTTAGCAAGTCCTATCAAAGAAGAGAATCATAGTACAGAAGTTGCAAAGTATTAAAGTGAAGATGATGACTATGGAATGAATTTGAAAGGAGATTTTGGATAATTTGAGATTAAATTGAATATAATTCTTTGATTATGGTATTGTGGATATTGTGATGGTTTGTTGAGAAATTGGGAAACACATCGTGTGGGATGTTTTATGTAGTATATTGGTGTTGATGATGATGTAGTTGATATAGTATTTCTATTGTTGTTGTTTTGTTGGTATTGTTATTTCGGGCTAGGGATATAAACAAGAGAGATGCTGCCCGAATTTCGACAGATTTTAAAAAGAATTAATTCGAAGACTTAAGATAAGCATATGACGATGAGCCTAACAGTGGTATGTATTCTCTTGAATGCAAAGTTACGAGATTGGAAGGATAAGCGTTAAGTAATAGGAGACCAAAAAGGTATGTTAAGGCTAGTCCCTTTCTTTCAAAAGGCATGATTCCTATGTTATGATTCCATATGTGTTTCCATAACCTTCTTACTCTCAAATGTTAGAAGTTCATGATTCTTAAAGCTTCTTATGATGTTAAAAATGAGAATGTTTCTATGATGAACATGATGATTATGATTCCATTTCTAGAAATTACAAAGCTTGTGATTTTAATGCTATTATGAGATTATTGAGCTTATTTCATGATTTTCTCGATTTTATTCATTGTTGTGGATCTCACCATATAATAATTGTTCCTTCAAGGTGAGATATAGCGGTGATGATTGTTCCATAATATAAATCGGAGGTTACTGACCTTACGTCACTCTGATAGAGTCATAGCTTTTATTTGGGCTCTCATGCATGCTACTTATATTATATATGTATATGATATGTATATGTATATAGGAGATATGGGGGAAAGGTGAGGCGTTATATATGCATAACTACCTGATCAGTTGGTATATTATGATATAGTCCCGGACGCGAGATGCCCGGTCGCGGGATGCCCGGACGCAGGATATATGGATAAATGGATCGGGCCGTTTGGTCTGCGGCAATATATTTATATATATAATGATGAAATGATATATGGATGGTGCTGCACGTTCCGCAGCAATATAAAATATTTATGGATCAGGTTGCACGTTCCGCAACACTATTATTTATATACATATATGAGAAATGTTTTCTTTGAAAGCTAAGCATGCATGGTTCTAGCCTTATGAGACAATCAGATGTAAAGGTTATCTCTTTATCTATTGTTATGTTCCATGTTCTTATTATCATATTATTCATGTCTTACATACTCAGTACACTGTTCGTACCGACATCCTTTCTTGTGGACGCTACGCTCATGCCCGCAGGCAGGGAAATGGACCAGATCCATAGGTGTTTCATCAGCCAATTCTTAGGAGCACTCCACTTACTTTGGAGCTGCAGTCTATTGGTATCGGTCTTCATGGTCACTTGTATTCTATGTAGAGGCTTTTAGACATGTGTGTACAGTTAGACGTTTCATAACCCTACCAGTTCATATCATTTTATAATATTTTAGCAGCCTTGTTGGGTGGTGATGATAGACATAATTATTGAAGATTATATATAGAGATGTGTCGTTTTGTTATGATATATGTCCTTACAGATTATGATATCCATGAGCTATCTTTATGGTCCACCCAGGAATGTTTATGAGATGTATGTTCAGAGGTGCTCGGTATGTTAGCTCCGAGTGCCCGTCATGGCCTTCTGGTTGGGTCGTGACACAAATATCTTTACTTTGAATCATACAATAGGCTGAATTGGACGATGCGGAATAGACCCGCAAGAGCTATGAACAACTAGCTTTGATAGTTGAAAAGCGAATGATTGCTATTTGCCATGGTCAATTGTACCAACAGAGAATGGCGCGAGCTTTCAACAAGCATGTGAGAACCAGGGTTTCTCAAATTGGGCAATTGGTGCTCAAACGAATATTCCCAAATCAAGAAGAATACAAATAAAAGTTTGGACCAAACTAGCAAGGGCCCTATATGGTGCGAAAGGTGCTATCAGGAAGAGCATTGGTACCTGCTAAAATGGATGGTCAGGAGTGGCCAAGAGCAATAAATTCAGATGCCATCAAGAGATACTGCATGTGAAGAAGAAGACGACTACGAAGATTCAGAGTTTGTATAATTTATGTTGCTTTAATTGCATTTCCTTTGCTTGTAATTTTGCATTTTTCTTAGAAAAAACAAATCCAAAAATATGTATGAACTACGTGAGGACCTGATTCCTTGTACTTGTAAGGGGATACGTAGGCGCTTTTCCAAGCTCTATCGCGTTAACCATAAAATCCAAAATTATGTATTTTGAGCTACGTTATGACCTGATTCCCATTTGGGATACGTAAGTGCTCTTTTGAGTTTGGTCTCACCAAAAATTCCAATATGTTTACCCTGAACTATGTTTCGACCTGATTCCCGAGCTCGGTCATTCCAAACAAAATTCCTAATAAACCTTAGGAAACCTCAGAATTGATCAAGCAAGAGAGAGATGAAAGTAACCCCACATAGAAACTGGGGCAGAACTTTTTAGAGTACCTCAAAAATTCTTTAAATATATCAGTTCAAAGGAACGAACTTATTAAAACTTCTATACTGGGGCAAACTTTTAGAGAAGGATCTCAAAAATTCGCCAGGCACAGTAAAAATTCAGAATCGACAAGTACACACTTACATCGGGGCAGAATTTTTTAGAGAGTCTCAAAAATTCCTTCGATATAGCGAAATCTGAGTTTGTACAAAGATGTATACAAACTGAGGTAAATTTTTCGAAAGGGATTCGAATATTTTACAAATCAAGATCAAGAAGAAGAAGAGATGGAAGACCTTGTTTGAGTAATTAATGTCATGATATTAAAAGGCAGTGTATAAAATATATCATTTAAAAAAAAACGTTTTCCAAAATCATAGCCCACAAATTTTCAACTTTGCTAATAAATAAAAGATTTTTAAGGAAAATGAGCATTCTTTCCTGTCGAAGTGTGAATGGAAGAAGTCTATGTGCAGGGAGAGCAGTCGACCATATAGGAAAGTAACAAATTATTCTGTGGATGCAGGAACAAACAAGCATGGATGCTTTTACACTAACTTGTTTGCTAGGATGTTTGAAATAGGATAACGACAATGAGCAAAGCGAAGAAGAAATTTCGAGGAATAGCGGCAAAGAAGAGTATACGAAAGGGTAACGAAATCCTCCTTAAGTAAAGTTGTTTTTCGCTGACAAGTTTGTTCGTTTTGCAGAGCACAGAGATTTTTACAAAAGAAAATTTTAAGACTACAGAAAGATATAATCACGGTTTACCGAAGTCTGGTCTCCACTAGACAGTATTGTATCATGGTATTGACACCCCAGCCTAGACGTTGCATGGCTTGTTTGATACAATGACTGATTATATGTCATAAATTTGGTAAATAAAGTCCTCACCTGAATCAGGTGACGTAATTCTAACATCAAATTTAAGATCGCCGACACAGAATGTAAACAAAAAATGGGTTAATTTTGACCCGAAAGTTGGTCACAACTTTCATCCTGACAATCTGTGATTTGAAGACGACGCGTTGATATCAACATTGAAATGTCGTATTCACAATAGAATCTAGTCCTTTTGGAACCCTGTCAACGGGCGGGTATTCTTTCCCGGAGTCAAAAAAGGAAGGTGTCAGTCTTGCCACCGAGGTAAGCTTCATTCCTCAAGATGATGATATGGATTAAACAACTACATGCCGAAGGGGCTGAGTCGTAATCCATATATATAGCCAAAAATAGGTAGCATAATTCCAAGGTTGATATCCACAATCATTGAAAAACGAATGTGTTTCCTACATCAAGATTTGCGGTCGCTACTACAGTTTATTTCAAGTTAACGTAATCTTTGTTCAGGGATAGTGGTAGTCATGAGAAAAGGCTCTGCACTTGAGTATGCAGCAGTTAACTTGAATATTCTGACTAAATGTTGTAATTTTGGACATAGAGGTTAGTAGTCATCATGAAATGAATATGATACTACACTCTGATGTGCAGTCTACACTTGGGTATTTTTTACTATAAGTGATGTAGTCCCGAACTGGTATACCACAGACTTCGTATGAGGATAACGATGCAGTCAACACCAGATTTGCGACAGTTACTGCAGTGTGAAAAATGATGTATGTCATAAGAAACAAAAATGACCCTGCACTTGAATACATGGTTTTCATTAATAGCATCCTGCTTACGAAAACGATAACCGGACTGAGGTGTGAAGGTTTCGCAAGAATTCGGTATAGCCCGACCCAGATCCCAACAGAAGTTATCATTGAACAATGAAAATATCTGAAAATAACGAGAAAAGAGCCAGCCAAAGTGTCGTGATTATTGTTCGAAGTAGTCAAAAATTTATTTTTCAAAAATACATGAAAGCCCACACTTACAGGAGAAGAAGAAAGAAAAAAGGACAAGCATTTGCGAAAAGACGGGCATAATATTGGAGGATGACAAGTCAATGTCAGCAAAATAGCAAAATGCCGCTCAAGTATGACTACGTCAATTTTTGATTAACGAAAACGTAGGACTCGGCATTTAGAGACGAGCTAGAAGCTACCGAAGACGGAAGCAAAAATCCAGATTCAGAACATCTGGAGCATACGTGGAACCTTTTCTTGGGCAACCAGTCAAAAACTGTGTATGAAAGTCAAGCTTTCTACACCAGGATTGAAACATCACTTCAAGTAACTAAACCCTAATAAATCCTTTTCAAAACTGCTTCCAGTTCAAATTTTCAACAGGAAATAGTCAAAGGTATTCCCGCATAAAGGGATATTCCTTTTCGGGCTATCGAGTCCAACTACAATTGGCCTGATTCCCAAAGCTAGGGATATGTAGGCTACTCAAGTTTCAAGGATCGGCCATATTCCAATGATTATTTCGGGACATCTCAAGATAGTTTAATGAAAATTCTTTACTTTATAGTCCTCATGGAGTCAAAACTACAAACAACCTGAATTCTCATGTAACCTGAGATATGTAGGAAGCCCAAAAATCGGGATCCTGCCATACGACCAAAATTTTGGGCAAAGAGAGCTGTAATTTCTATTATTTGGTAAAAATTAGGTTTGTCAAAATTCGCAGCTCAAGGATAGCCTTGCCATCCTCGAACTCCGAAGGGGCAGTTGTTGACACCTAATTTTCAACTCATAAGCTGTGTATTTTAAATTTCAAATTTCCCGAGTCAAAGACGGAGTAAGTATACTTCCATTCAATTTTAAAATTTCAAAAATCCCGAGAAAATTGAGAAATTGATATTTTATTATTATTTCATAAATATTGACAATTATAAGAAAATTGCGAGCTATTTACTCTCACAAATATGATTTGAAAAGAAGATATGTATCCTACTCCGTCTAATTTGGAAATATTTCTAATTAAAACGATGTATGAATTACAGCTCATTTTGACCGCATTTTTCATATTTTTAAAAATAATGCCCGGAACTATGTCAAAATTAGGATCATTTTAAAGATAATATTTTGAATCTACGAACTTTAAATTTTAATTAGCCTAAAAAATATTTTATTTAGTGATATGCACATTTATGATATATGGTCTTTTATTGATTTAAAAAGGGGGGGGGGGGGTAACTCAAATATTTTAAAAACTTAAGGGGTGGGGATCTTTTAAAAAAAAAGGGATGGAATTTTATTAAAATAAACTTCTACCCCCTCCCCCCACTTCATTTCCTCAACCCGTCACTCCTCCTCCTTCTCCTATTTTCAGACGATGGAGGCGAGTTGCTAGGGTTTTAATTGCGCCTTCAAATTCATGGAGATTTTGGCCTTATTTTCGCTAATTGTTTGAGGGTTTGTTTTATCTTAACCATGTGCTTTCATGGTTTCCAGGTTCAGTTCCCTTCAAATATTCGTTTTGCTATCTAAAATTAACCTTTAAACTAGGATGTTACTTGGGTTTTGATTGGGTTAACCCTTAGCCATCTTGTGGTCCTTAGCACCACAAAATCAAAATCCAGGGGCAATTTCCTAGCAATTCCCTAATTCAAGGTACATGAGTTGGGGATTTTATCCTATTATACTAATTAGTACGACTATACCGTTGGATTAGAGGTTTATTTTTCAGATATTCAATACTACTTTGATCTTTAGGTTACATCAATAAGAGGTAAATCCTATTCCAATCCTTGTTTCTATTTCCAGTCATGATTATGCTTTGTTTAAACTTGTTTACCATTTGAATGCCAAAAATGCTTAGTGTACTCAATATTGTTATTTTTGTGCTTGTTTTATTATTCAAAGTTGTAAAATGAGATAAGTGTTAGATTATGTTATGCTAAATAGACATTATAACTTACTTGTAAAAAAAAATAGGAAGAAATTACTGAAAGTGGAGGGGGTCTAAGGTTTCTTAAGTTTGGTTTAAGGGTAGCTAGTTAGATGATTAGGACAAGAAGTTCAGTTGGCTGTAATCTATATTTGAAACTGTAATCTCATGTTTTTAAGCTTTGTGTTTTGAAACTGTGGTGGTTTTGGAAACTGTTTTGTTAGGATAGGAGTACTTAGCTATGATTTTGGGTAAGATATAGTTGTTCTGAAATCTGGGAATTACTCCTATGGTTTATTTAAGTTTCTAGATTCTATTTTGCCCCCATTAGTTGGATATGATTTTTGTTAGTTGCTTAAGTTAATTTTAGAGTGGTATACTTATTTGATATGCTGAAACTTGTTTTAAGTTAGTAAGTTTTTCCTACGAAATAAGTCAGGAAGCTGTTTGTTTAAAACTTGAATGAAGTTTTGCTTAAAGACTAAATATCTTGAAATTGCTTTTGGTTTGATGTTTATGGTCTGTTACTTTCACTATTGTCAAACTACTAAAAATGATATACACTAGTGCCTTGTGCTTGATAGCTTGGTTTGTGATTGGTATACCTATAGTTTTTTTTTTTTGGTGAAAATGATCTTAAGTCATCACTAGAATTTAGTTTGTTAATTTGAAGCTTTGAAAAAACTGCTTACGTGTTTATTCTGTTTTGAAAGTGAAAACTGAACGACTTTGATTGACTTGCTATCTTGTTTAAGTACTTTAATGGGAATAAAAAATGTAACTTGGTGTAGGTCTTATAGATATTTTGAAACCTTGGAATTATTATTAGAAGTCGGTTAAAGTTGAAGTCTGTGTCTGCTAAAAAATGAGTTTTCATTAGTCTATGGGGAATTTATGTTTGCCTCATCTGAGATTTGCATAGTTAGAACTTGAAAATGGCTTTAAAGGTGCAGAACTTCACTGAATTGCAATCCTATCCCTCTTTTACTTAAAAATAAGTTTAAAATATGAACTTGTTTAACCTATCCTTGTATAATCTGATATGTGTTTTGCTCTTAGTGCATCTTCATGGCTTAGAGTAGAGATCATACACCCTCTAAGTGCCCTGCCTTAAATTTTTTGTAGTTTGGTTTAATGTTTGCAGAAGATTATTTGATTATGTGACTGAAAATGAAAAACTTGCCTTGGAATTTGCTTTTAAACCATATTGTGTTCATTAAAATGCTATGTGGGATCACTGTGATCCATTTGGAATAGAACTGGCTTCTGAATAGTGCTTCCTATCTTAGTTAACAGTTTGACCCTTTTTTGGACTTGTCATTTGAAAATTGAGATTGCTATTAGCTTGGTATGGACTTTAAAGATTAAAAGCTTTAGAAAGTGGGCCTATGTTGAGCTTAGAGTTCTAAATGATGATTATATGCTTTTGTAACTTGCAGTTTGCTTGTTTTCTTTCCTAAAATTGAAAGTTCAAAACTGAATAAGACCTATTTCTGTGTCATGATAGCTTCTATAGGATCCTGGTTAATTGTTGCCCTGCCACTTCGAATGAACTATGGGATTTGGAGCAGTGCCCTTAGCTTACCTGTTTTGGTCATATTCACAGATTTGATGAAGTTTCGACTTATTTAAAAACTGTGCACATCATTTAGTTGAATAAGGATCATTTTTAGGCAATGAATTAAGAGAATGAATATGTTCTATTTTTGAAGTATTAGTCTGTGCCTGGGTTTGTTGGTGTATTGCTGTAAATCTTTTGTTGGTTTCATGACCAAGGTTGGGAACTTGATGTATTTTGATCTTGAAGTATTCTTTAAAGGTTATGATAAAATTTAAAATGATTTAAAAATTTGAAAATATGTCTTCTGTGATTCTGTGTTGTCTTGTCCATTTTGAACTGGATGAAATCTAAACCTCTGCTTGTCATGTTCATGTTGATCCCATCCTCATAATCTCAGGTTGTTGCTTTCAATATTTGTCATATGAACTTATAAACATTGGCTTTCAAACTCTTTTAAAACTGGTATGTTGAGGATCTTTTCCTAAAAACTGTTTGTTTGGACTTTGGGTGTTGATATGAGAACTTTGCTAGTTCTGAGAATCTCTAAAATGGATTTTGACTTCCTTGTTCTTGACTCAGTGACTTTAAAAGATTTTGAAGAGGAGTTTATTATCTTATGGCTACTATTTGTTTGGCTAGTACAGTGAATTGCCCTTTTGAACCTTGTTAGTTATTTGAAAGTTAAAAGTGACTCCCTTGAACTTGCTCGGTTGGATTATAAGACTGATAAGTTGGATATTTGTTTAAAATAAGGGCCTAAAAGTCTTGTAACTTGTATTGTCAGTTTTCTTAGAGAGTCTAGAGGTCTGAACATTTTATAATCCTGCTCTTCTTGGGAACTGGAAAAAGAATAAGGGTAAGAAGTTTACAAAGAACTTAGCTCTTGTATAAAATTTGAAATAGAAAATTGGAGATAGGTCTATAAGTTGATATCTTGGATTACTGAGATTTCCCTATGTCCTACCACTTGTGGTCTCCATGAAACCTGCTATCTATAACTCATGATTTTTACACTAATATAGGGCCATAGTATGTTTGCAACCCCCAGCTTCACATAGACCATTAAAAATCAGTAGAAGAAGGCTAAGAATAAGGTCAAACTGTTCTTGGAGGAATTGAGGGTGATACTTATTTGAAAATGCTCATTCCTTTATTGTGTACTTGTTAATTGGAAGGCCATCTTATGAAGTATTTCCTACTGTCTGAACCATGTCTATGGTGTTTATTTTTTTGAGCCTAGGATTGAGTATCATGCCTCTTGTACCTTAGAACTAGCTTGGTCCTTCACTTTGCCTTATTGGTTTTTTATTTCTAAAACTGGGAACCAGTGTGGGATCTATGCTCTGTCTTGTTTGCTTCTTTGGCATGGTTTGACATGATTTTCCCCTGTCCTTTCTCTGCATTATTGTTGTTCGCCCCCCCCCCCCCCCCCCCCCCCATTACCATGAATCCTCTATCGCTTCTATGTTCCTACTGTTATGACTTCTGCTTGCAACTTTCTAATACTTTGCCTTACTTGGTTTGGTAATTTAACACCTCTCTAGACCTCTGTTTGCATCCTTGGATCAGTGTTGAGACCTTAAATTGAATCTAAATGAATTATAGTAGCTTCTTTGGGTGTTATGGAACACTGTTTAGTCTTGTTAACTTTCAGAGACCTGATGTGCCTTTAAAACCTATTAGAAGTCCAAAATTTGGGTTAAAAAATGAAACTTTTGGGGTCCTGTTCTAGTTTGGATTTCTGGGAATTGAAATGATCAAATATGATGTATATCAAGTATATTTGGAGGGTATGCCACTATGTTTTTGCTCTCCATTGAATGTACACTTGATGTATATCGAGTGTATACCACCTTTTGACACTTAGGAAATCTTTTAAGAAGCGAATGGTTTGGGTTTGGGCCTGTCATCCGCTTTTCCTTGCTTGACTTTGTATTACTACTATTTTTGGGTCTATCTTTACTTGGGCCGTCTGATTATCTACTGTTGCTAGTTATAATAAATGGGCTTGGCCCAATAATGGCGTAATTCATTTTTGTCTATGTAATAATTATTGTAGGCTTTAATTTTTTGTAGTTAGTTTAATTTATGAGTATATTCTAATGTCTTGTATACCCGTTTGTACCCTTGCCCATCCAAACCCGTTGGTGGGTCCAACGAGGCCCACTAACTTTCCTAGATCGAGTCAACCCAACATGGAGCCAAAAATGGAGCATACGTTTTGGACCCGAGGATTACCCCAAATGCTTAACACATTCTCATTGGGCTTGGTCGGCCCAATTCCTTATCTATTTACTTATGAATTTTATATTTCAATTTGAGCATCTATTTTATTTATTGGAACCCTTTTAAAATTTGTCACGGATTTAGAGTTGCCAAAAACCCATTTTTAAGCTATAAAATTGCTTTTTGATAAAGGACAATGTGAAAATGATTTTTTGAGACTAAAACTGCCTTACGGATAAAAATGGACATTCTTTAAATGCAAATCATGATTTTGGACAAAAAACACTTGATAATATTTTGTGGACATTTGAGATAAAATATGATTATGGACCGTGCATGTGGACATTTTGGACAAAAATTGGACTTAGACTATTTTTTTCATTAACTTGGACTAAAAGGATAAAAGTCTAAAAAATATATAAACCATGGATAATAATATTATGCGAAAATATAATTTTTTTAAAAACATAAAAACCTTTTTCTAAACTTAGGTGGGCTTATGTAATGTTCTACTTAGGTTAAACGCCTTCGAGTTTTAACCTAGGTGTTCTAGTCCGAAACCCATAACGCCCAATTTTGGGCAAAACTCTACCACTTTTATTTCTTGAAAGTGTTGTATTTCTGCATGAATGACCAACCTTTTATTGCGGGAATCTAAAACAAAAATAGTTTTTACCAAAAAACAATTTATATTTATAAAGCATACTACTTTAACCCGTAGGTCAACCGTATTTTACGGATCCTTAATACCGGGGTGCCTAACACCTTCCCCGGGGGATCAGTAGAACCCTTACCCATACCTTGGTTAGATTAGATTTCTTTTAAAATTTAGCCGTTTTAAATGAATACTTTTGGAATTGGTTTTCCTAATTTCCTAAAAATTAGGTAGCGACTCTAAACAATGTCCATTTAGAGCACCATCACGTAGAGGTATATTTTTCCTTTTTCTCGGTACGATTGACAACCGTACTTCCCCAGGACAATTTCCTTTTTAAATGAGGCAAGTGCAAATACGAATCGGAAAAAATATCGACCCGCTACAACAATCACACCTTTGTTTGCCTTTACGGAGTGCCTCCAAATACTCAAACTCTAACCATAATCGAATTCTAAGTTAGAAAATAGGAAGAACAATACTCATATTGCTAGGCTATCATTCGAATCAAAATTAACTATGGAAAAAGGGGGAAATGGTCCCACAAGGGCAAAACGGATATTTTGAAAGTAAACTCGGTGACCAAGAATAACTCAAGAATAGGTCAATTTCATCATTCAAGTAAAAGCCCCTAATTTGGGTATAAACCCTAACTTTCAATATTCAATTTCATCAACAAAAAAAAAATGGAAGATTCAAGTGTATTAGTTACTAAATCATCAAATTCTATACTTAAATTAGTCAAATAGACCAACAATTCTCATGTAGAAAGACTAAAACTCAAATAATGAAATAAACATCAAAACCCATCTTTCCTCTTAAGTTCTATAGAAATTCTAGCATGGATTCAAGCTTAGGAAAGATAAAGGAAAGAATTCTAGGTTAGGAAACTTAACCACAAGAGAAATCAACCAAGAACTCTCCAAATCGCATCAAAGGATGCTTAGAAACAATAAATTAAGTGATAGGGAATGAAGGGTTTTAACTAGGTATTAAATAAGATTCTGGTCCAGTCATTCGCTTCAGCGGGTAGACCATTCACTACAGCGGGCCCGTCACAGTGGCCCACACATCGCTGCCACGAGTCTGCCACAGTGGATCCCTATCCGCTGTAGTGACTCACCACTAATCTGTCACCTTCATCGTAGCGGACCATACCTCGCTACATCGGGTTCGTTATAGCGCAACTGGTGCTGCTACGGCGGACACCAGACACTAGAATTTCCTGGTTTTTCACTATCTCAAACTCAAAATTCAACAATCAACTGAGACCTCACAAATACTAACCAGACGTGCATTCACACATAAAGACACGCTACGAAAAATAAGGGACAGGAATAGAAGAATTGAGATATAGTTGACCTTACCCTCTCCAATGATCATTGATTTGCTCTAGAAATTCCCTCTAACCAGTTCTAGGAGAGTATTGGTGTAAAATGAGGTTCAATCCTGAAGAGGAGAAATAAAAGCTACGTCAGATTCAGCAATTTTCGCGGAGGCGGAAGGAGGCTCTCTAAGGCGACCTTGCTTCTGCGGAGAAATGATCCCCTAAGGCGGACTCACTCAACTTTCCATTTTTTGGTGAAGCGGATGAAGCATCGCGGATGCAGGCACGCTAGTGCAGCCCAATGATCAGTGGTGCGAAGCAACAGAATCAGGAAAACCTGAGTTGATTTAAAATTGTTACACCTCGGAAAATTTTCCGTTGGTACGCAAGTGGATGCACTAGTGATGAATATGAGTGCATGATATCTATGAGCAAGAAACGACGTTTGATGACCTTAGGCGAGATTTCGAAGGTATCCGATGTGAGATGAGAGAGTTGGCCAAGTTAAGATGAGATATAAGGTGAGTGATGCATGTGCATGGACGTGGCTGATTCAAATGAGAAGTCTAAGAAATATGGGAAGTTGCAGAATTGCAACTGCCCAGTGGTCGTAAAGTGCATAATACGGACCGTAAATCAATATACGGTCCGTAAACTGGCAGTCGTAAACTGCCATGCAAGGTTTCAACTTTCTGCCCAGTCAAGAAATGGTAAAATACGACCAGGTGGACAGACCGTAAAGTGATTTACGGCCCGTAAACCATGGTCGTAAACCACCATGAAGGCAACCCAGCTTCTGGTTCTAGAAATGGTTAAATACGCCCATGGAGGACGAGCCGTATAGTGGAATACGGGCCGTAAACCACGATGGACGACCACTGTTCATCTCAGCACAGATTTCACAAGTCATTAAATAAAGGGACCAACACTTGTTTTATTTCATTACAACATTACACCACTTCTCTCTAAAACTTCTCTCTACATTTATTATATGAGTTTTCAAGGATTATAAGCCATCAATAACATTAAGACAAGTGAATCAAGGATAAGGGAATCATCAAGGATCATCCAAGTCAAGAAATCCAAATGGAGAAAAACTAGGGTTTTGCTCAAAGAGGAGTATTATCAACCAAAGCTTGTTCCTACAACTTCTAAGGTAAGATTCATGATTTTTACAAGATGTTTAAGGTATTGGAGAATTAAAATACATGGATTGTAGAAAATGTGGTCAACTAGGTCATGAATGGTGAATAGTGACATTTTGAGGAATACTTCGAATTGAATTATGAATGTTGTTGTGTTACGATATGAATGTATTATAAATGGTACTAAGATCATGAACTCGACACTTTAGACGAATGGATGAAGTCGGAGGTCATGACCATAAATATGGGAGAACTAGAAGCAAATTGAGAAATCTAGATAATGTGGATGATGTGAATGACTAGTGGCCATTGTTATGATATTAATGAAGGTATAGACGCTAGCATTGGAAGGAAACGTGCAAGTGTAGAATAGTCCGATGAAAAGGTATGTAAGGCTAACCCTTCTTTCATAAGGCATGGTTCCTTGGCCAAACTCTTAAATCCTCTATATGAGTATGTTGCATTCAAATGATTGACACTCCGAGCTCATAAGCTCACGATCCTCGATATGTACTACGATTGTACTACGCACCCCATATGACGAGTAAGCATAAGATATAGATGTAGCGATAATGATGACGATAGTAATGATAAGGATGATAATAATGATGCCAAAGGTGCCTATGGGCTATTATACTTATATGTGCTTATGAAGGGCTATAATGATACCTCGAGCTAATAACGCCGGGTAGGATATATGTATATGATTATGTATAAAGTATGTATACGATAAAGTAACGTGCGCACACCTCTGCAGATGGTACGGATAACCCTGAAGCCCTGGTAGGGCCAGGTAGAAATAACATCGAGCCTTCGTTGGCCAAGTACGTATGAAACACCGAACCTTATGGTCGGGCACGCTATGTATGTATATAAGCGTATGGCTATGTATATGATATGAATATGAATGTGAAAAGACTATGTATATGAATGCGAATAAGGCATATATACGAATACGAGTACTATTATGAAATACGCGTGAGAAATGAAAAGTCCCTATGAAAGGCAGGTAAGTGCCATGATGATGATATTATTGTCTTCCCTCCTATGCCACTTCATATATTGTGTATGATGCTTCTATATTGATATTAATCATGCTTTACATACTCAGTACATTCTTCGTACTGACGTCCTTTTGTTTGTGGACGCTGCGTCATGCCCGCAGGTGCACAGGGAGACAGGCTTGATCCATAGCTACTTATCCAAAGATTGCATAGCAGAGCTCCATTTCTTTCGGAGACACAGCTTTTGGATACTCATTCTTTTGTGTACATAATTATGGGCATAGCGGGGTCCTGTCCCGCTCATACGGTATGTCATACTCTTAGAGGCTCGTAGTTATGTGTATGTGGGTAGAGATGTTCGGCCATGTCGGCCCATGTTTTGTATATCTTTTGTTGGCCTCGTCGGCCTTGTACTTATGATGTGGCACAGATGCCTATGACATGTTAATTGTGACGGTCGTTTAATGGGATCAATATGATTAACGATAAAAGAAAAAGCACGAATTGACTTATGGTTCACCTAGATGTTATATTATGTACGATAAGGGGGTGCCCGGGTGGGGTAGCACCGGGTGCTCGTCACGGCCCCCTAGCCGGGTCATGACAAAAATCCTTCCCAACTCGGCTACAAGTCAGCCTTACCCGTAAACCCCAATTGTTACAACTATCGGTGCGAACTCAACCAAGGCGTATTTTGGGAAATGAATAAGCGAAGTCTGTAACGACGTTTGGTCATTACATTTACACCACGCTTTATTGGTCGTAGAATGACCTATGGTCCGTCTTTTATGTCATGAATCCCACTTTTCAGTTAATTTATTTTTTTCTTCAAAATTTTGGGATATTTTCACATAAGTTTCCCAACTTTAACCTTTCTGACACTTACTACCTGAAAGACAGTAAAAACACATCAAAACAACACCAACTTGCTTGAAAACAAGTGAAACTCACCGCTAAAAAGCATCAAATATGCCATAATTCCACGACATATCAAGGTTCTTGAGGAAAGGAGTATCCCAAATAAATAACTGTTGCACCTCGAAAAATTTCCCGTTGGTACGCAAGTAAATGAACTAATGATGTGTGCGAGGAGTGCGAGTGTATAATGTTTCATGGGAAATGTAGGAAAAGGGATGTGGATGATTAGAATGAAAAGTCGAGAAATGAGAAAAATTGAAAGTTGGCAAAACTGCCCAGTGGTCGTATATTGCAAAATACGGATCGTAAAGTGCAATACGGTCCGTAAACTGGCAGTCGTAAACTGCCATGCAAAAGCTTCAGCTTTCTGCCAGTGGTCATAAAGTGCAAATACTTATCGTAAACTGGTATACGGTTCGTAAACTGCCAGGTCGTAAACTGGCATGCCAAACTTCAACTTTCTGCCAACCGAGGAAATGGTTAAATACGACCAGGTGGACGGACCGTAAAGTGATTTACGGCCCGTATACCATGGTCGTAAACCACCATGAAGGCAGCCCAGCTTCTGGTTCTGGAAATGGCTAAATACGCCCATGGAGGACGAGCCGTATAGTGGAATACGGTCCGTAAACCTCCATGGACGACCACTGTTCACCCAGCACAGATTTTCCAATTCATTAAATATGAGGATCAAGACTTATTTTATTTCATTACAACATTACACAACTTCTCTCTAAAACTTCTCTCTACATTTATTATATGAGTTTTCAAGGATTATATGCCATCAATAACATTAAGACAAGTGAATCAAGGATAAGGGAATCATCAAGGATCATCCAAGTCAAGA
The DNA here is from genome assembly GCF_019175385.1 of Lycium barbarum. Taxonomy (NCBI): domain Eukaryota; kingdom Viridiplantae; phylum Streptophyta; class Magnoliopsida; order Solanales; family Solanaceae; genus Lycium; species Lycium barbarum. Next base: position 48,545,482 of record NC_083342.1, read on the forward strand.
AATCCAAATGGAGAAAAACTAGGGTTTTGCTCAAAGAATAGTATTATCAACCAAAGCTTGTTCCTACAACTTCTAAGGTAAGATTCATGATTTTTACAAGATGTTTAAGGTATTGGAGAATTAAAATACATGGATTGTAGAAAATGTGGTCAACTAGGTCATGAATGATCAATAGTGACATTTTGAGAAATAGTTTGAATTGAGTTATGAATGTTGTTGTGTTGTGATATGAATGTGTTATAAATGGTATTAAGATTATGAACTAAACACTTTAGACGAACGGACGAAGATGGGTGTTATGACCATGAATGTGGGTGAATTAGAGGCAAATTGAGGAATCTTGATAATGTGGATAATGTGAATGACTAATGGCCATTGTTATGATATTAATGAAGGTATAAACGCTAGCATTGGAAGGGAACGTGCAAGTGTAGAATAGTTCGACGGAAAGGTATGTAAGGCTAACCCTTCTTTCATAAGGCATGGTTCATGGCCAAATTCCTAATTCCTCCATATGAGTATGTTGTCTTCACATGGTTGACATTCCGAGCTCATAAGCTCACGACCCTTGATATGTACTATGATTATACTATGTTCCTCGTATGACGAGTAAGTCCATAATGTAGATGTAACGATAACGATGAGAATAGTAATGATAATAATATCAAAAATGATGCAAAAGGTGCCTACGGGTTATTATACTTATATGTGCCTATGAAGAGCTATAATGAACCCCGAGCTTATAACGCCGGGTAGAATATATGTATATGAATATGTATGAAGTATGTATACGATTACGAAACGCGCGCGCACGTCTGCAGATGGTACGGATAACCCTGAAGCCTTGGTAGGGCCAGGTAGAAATAACATTGAGCCTTGGTTGGCCAAGTACGTATGAAACACCGAACCTTATAGTCGGGTACGCTATGTATATATTATGAATATGAATGTGATAAGACTATGTATAAGAATACGAATAAGGACATGTATACGAATATGAGCACAAGTATGGTACGAGTATTATTATGGGATACGAACGACGATGTATGCAAGTAAGCGACATGATGATGATGATATTACTGTCTCCCCTCTCATGCTATTTTCATATGATATCTATTATGCTTCTATATTGATGTTGATCATGCTTTACATACTCAGTACATTCTTCGTACTGACGTCCTTTTGTTTGTGGCCACTGCGTCATGCCCGCAGGTGCACAGGGAGACAGACTTGATCCATAGCTGCTTATTCAGAGATTGCATAGCCGAGCTCCATTTCATTCGGAGCCGTAGCTTTTGGGTACTTATTCTTATGTGTATATACTTATAGGCATAGCGGGGTCCTGTCCCGCTCATACGATATGTCATACTCTTAGAGGCTCGTAGTTATGTGTATGTGGGTAGAGATGTTCGGCCATGCCGGCCCATGTTTTGTATATCTTTTGTTAGCCACGTCGGCCTTGTACTTATGGTGTGGCCTAGATGCCTACGATATGTTAAATGATGATGGTCGTCTAACGGGATCAATATGATTAACGATAATAAAAGCACGAATTGACTTATGGTTCACCTAGATGTTATGTTATGTACGATAAGGGGGTGCTCGAGTGGGGTAGCACCGGGTGCTCGTCGCGGCCCCCTAGCCAGGTCGTAACAATAACATAAGTCATAACTAAACATTGGATACTGAAACCAAACTAAAACTGAAAACATTAGGATAAATGAACTGAACATATGGTCATAATCACTACCCTTATAGTGAACATGAAAAAAACGTTGGTTGTCAAAAGAATCAAGTTCTTTCAACAGCTATGCAGAAAGGTAAATTGCGGAATAAGTAAATCAACTCAAGGATTTTCACATGGAAAACTCTTTGCATAAGGGAGGAAAAAATCCACAGCCTATCTCTTATAGGAATTTCCTAAACCCTACCGAAACATAAGAAGTTTAAGGTTATAGCGACTTGTACACCTAAGGAACTATTCTTAACAATCCCACCTCTACCCACTTAATACTCAATACTTCATTGACTCTACCCAGTCAAAGAAGCACCGTACATAATCTATCATAAAGACAGATGTTGAGCAAAGGAGATGAAGATGACTCAGTCACAGAGCAGTTCATTGAAGAATAGAACAAGCATGAAAGCATGTTCTATCTCAAAGAGTCATCAGGTGCAGTTGATGAATATTTAGCTATTGTAAATCTTTTCCTGATAGCGAGTCACATGTATAGGACAAACAGGGGTATTGGTCATGGACTAAAAGATATTTTAGAAGCTCACAAAGGTCCATTTACAGGCCAGGGATGAATCGAAAAAGAAATCTTTATTTCTTCTACCTCCTATTTTTTATGAAGAGAGTGAATCATTTTCTCGAAGGATCAGAAAAAAATTTGTTCGGATCTCCTGTGGGAATGATTTGGAAGATCTAAAACCGAAAATAGATCATGAGGCTAAAAGGTGAAGATTACTCAGAAGTATTTTGTTCAAGTAAAGTGAGTTGCAGACAAAACATATGAATGATGTCTGCAAACATATTTCCACACTAAACAAGATTATGATCAGAGTCACATAGCCTAGATAAGGCTAAAGACATGATTTAATGCAGCAATGAATAAATCTAAGTGAACAAATACGGACATAGAGCAAAGAGCATTATGCTGTGAAACAGGTCTATTAACATGTTCCATCATCCATCAGAAAAGCATTCTTCGAAGGAATGAACGAGAAGGGGATGATGAAATAGGTTCATGAACATGTTCCATCTTGGACAGTGTAGAGATTCAGAGGCGGACGAACTAGGTGGATGAAATAGGTTCGTGAACATGGTCCAGTGCAAGTCCTACAATAACTAGGACTTGCATTTTTATGGTAAAAACTTGGCGATCAAGATTATAGGATTCCTTGCCATAATTAAACAAGGTTCTTCAGACACCTACAAGGAGAATGAAGTCGATCCAAAAGGAAAGAATCCCAATTCAACACAAACCCTAATATATCTCATTGGCCTACTCGAAGAGGGTTCTATGTTTGCCGACTTGCTATGCACTCAAGGCTATATAAATCTAATTCTTACCAAGAAGAAGTTTTACGCACCCAAAAAGAGAGATTTTAGAATATCTACCTATAAATGAAGATATAAACAATATTAAGAATCTAGGATGCATTCATAGTACGAGAAGAAGATTTAAAAAGCTGCCAAATATAGTTGATATTGTACAGTTCTTGAGTCTAGAAAACATGAATTAGGTTGTTTATCGAGTTGTACTTTATCTGCTTTCATAGAAGCAGTCAATAAGGTACAAAAATGTTGTGAATTCAACTTCAAGTTGGGATCAACTTGAAGGTTGCTTGATAGTTGAGGTTGATTAGTAAGATTTGGATTAGAGGTTAGTTCCCAAGTTAAAGAGGTTGGAAATTGAATTTGCAGAGGCTTACCATTGTAGTAAAGTTTGGGAAAATCCTACAGAGGTGTAGGTCATGGTTTAATCGCCCTTTTAAGCTGGGTGGTGTGTTCTTTACTTACTTGCTGTTTATATTCTACAAGATGCTGGCACAGAACAAGTAAAGTAACGTGTTCCATCCTTGGGCAAAAATTTGATATTGCATGGATAAGAAGTAGGCCGTGCAACCTAACAAGTGGTATAAGAGTAGGTTCTCCTTAAAGAGGCCAACACCTTGGGAGAAGATCATGATGAAGGTTGTATAACCTACAGAGAAAAGCAGAGGGGAATCAGTCTACATGCCTCCACTATTCAAAAGCGAGCACTATTTCTTGTGGAACAATATGATGCAGACCTATCTAATAGGATATGTGGATAATCATGTCAAAAGGACCGCTGACCCCATGAGGACTATGCATGATAGAACACGAAGGCCAAAAACTTAAGAGGAGTTTACGACTGAGGATGTTGCAATAATGGAGCTAAACGCAAAAGTTGTTATCATTCTACTCTGCGACCTAAGAAGGATCAGTGCAGTAGAGTATCAGGATGCTCTAGTGCTAAGGAAATCGGGGATTTGCTAGGACAAACCCATGAGGGTATGACTCAAGAAAAGCAACTCAGATTAAATGTGCTTATGAGGAAATACAAACTATTTGCAATGAAGGAGAAAGATTCAATCAGTTATATGTTCAATAGATTTGTCAAAATTACCAGTAATCTCGTAGCTCTTGGTAAGACCTTTACCAGCGAAGACTTAGTTGCAAAGATTCTAAGAAGCTTTCCTCCTTCATGGGATCCAAAAGTCCTGGCTATCAAAGAAGTTGTGAAATAAGCATCATGCGAATAGAGGACCTATATGTCAACTTACTGACACATGAAACAAAGGAAGATCCTTTGAAATCAAGAGCCATACTAGTTAATTCAGACAATGACAATGAGGAACTAAAGATACAGGCATACTGGAATGGCAATAACAACAAGATAGAAGATAGTAAGGTAGAAAACTTTGCTCATCCTGATTAAAAATTGCCCAACATAGAGATCAAAAGGAAAAGAGGCGTTGACAGCAGCATCGAGTTCAAGGTCCAAAATTTTTTTAGTGGAAGCTGATTACAATGCTCTCATAGCCACTGAAGATTCAAAATCTAACATTGAAAAGAACATCTGGAAGGTATTCTTGATCTTAAAAGGATTCATGACATTCCTAGAAACAACCTCATGACACTAGTGATAAATTTAAGTAATGAGTGTGTAACACCTCATACCTTTAAACTAGGCTATGATTCATGATTTGGGTCTTAGAATATAAGACGGGAATTGTTGGAAGTTAATTTGCTGCAGTTCAGCAAAATCCCATTTTCACGACCATCTATACGAACTTTATATTATTATACGGACAGTACTTGGTAATCGTATAATAATATACAGACTGTACTTTCAGTCCATAAAACTCTTTTAGGAAATTCCAGTTTCTAGAATTTCAATCATTATTAAATACAGTCAGTTTATACCGACCATATAAATGGACTGTATAATGCCCCGACTCAGTTAAGTAGAAATACACCAGTTCAGCCTTTTTATTCTATTTTTCATACTCCCAAGCCCTAGCACGAAAGTTTTCTTCTCCCATTAATCCAAAAAAAAGGTAAGCCATTTCAAGCCCTTCCAAGTCAATTCTAACATATATTCATGTAATCTAATAAGGAAATCATTGCTCCTAACCTAGGGTTTTAAAGAAAACGCATCTCAAGGATTTTGGAATTCTATTACATGTTTTGGTGCACTAAAAGGTATGTAGGGTTTCTATCTACATGAGGGAACATCTTTATTCTTCTCCACATCACGTTCTTCCATGATTATGCATGAGTTCACTAAACTAGGGCTTTTAGCAAAGTCCGTGATAACCTAAGTTCATGTACCATGATATACCATGTTTGAAATATATATTCGTTGTCGTATTCCTAATCTTTCATTTTGGTTATTGGGAATCTGTCCGTAATCCATGAAAACCCATATATTGCATTTCATGGGTTCCTACATGCAAGTTATTAAATATTATACTTACTTTCATGAATATCCTACATGTCCACACATTTTCATGCAAATAAATTATATAACTTTATCAATGTTATATTTCAAGTCATGTTTTTACGAAATTCATGGGCTTCTCATCCAACTATACCATGTTCATGTTTTTGGGAGTTGTACGGATTACCGAGAAGGTTTTATACCTGAACCTACGTATGCCAACGTAGGCTAAGGATCTCTCCGCCCAGTAGGACGATTTATTCATATATTTCCCATTGAGGGATTTGGATCCATTCATATCATGTTCATGTCTTGTACCCCGATAAGGTACAAAATGGCTTAGCTGATACAGTAGAGATCAGACGCCACGTACTAACATGGTGGTTTCATGTCAGTTACATTAATGTTCTCCCACGGATACTTTTCTCATATTATATTTATGTATTTAAGTTCACGCTCATGACCAGGTATAAGTTTCAGTTTTAGCTCTTGTTATGTTATTTCATGTACCATGCTCATTTCATTCCGTTGCTTTACATATCAGTACATTCAATGTGCTGACATCCCCTTTCTATTGCCCGGGGGCCTGCATTTCATGATTCAGGTACACACTTACAAGATGACGGATCTGCTCAGTAGGATCATCCACTTATCAGCTTTTGGTGAGCCCCATGTTGTTTGGGGTGTTAACCTTATTTATTTTCATGTCATGTTTAGCAAGTTAAGGTATGCTGGGGACCTTGTCCCAGCAAGTATGTTTTACAGTTCAGATTCATGATAGAGGTTTCATTGACTAGACAGTCAGTTATGTCAGATACTCGGAGTTGTGTAGCCATCTTTGGCTCAGTTTATGCTATTACCACATTCACGTTTTATACAAGTATTATTATTAAATAATATGACTTCTCATGTTCTATTAAGGCTCATCATGTTTCATGTTATATTCCGCTCATGTTATACCTCATGATGATTCAGCAAGCCATGTGATTCGCTCAGTCACATGAAGTAAGGCACTGAGTGCCATGTTACGTCCAGGCCATAGTTCGGGGCGTGACAAAGCTTAGTATCAGAACCCTAGGTTCAAACGTCCTAGGGAGTCTACGAAACTGTGTCCAGTGGGTCACTTTTATATGTGTGAGGGCCCCACACATATAAATGGTTGACTACCACGACATTCAGTATTGTCTCACTTATTTCATACTCTAGATCGTGCAGTTAGAGCAGTACTTTCTGGAATTCTTCTAACTCGTGCAAATTACATATTTTAGAAAGTGACTCCGAAAAGAAAGTACATAGAGAGGACATCAGCTACTAGCCAGAGGGCTGCCATTGATACAACTACAGAAGAGAACACGCAGGCTCAGACGGATGCCCCAACTAATGCTACAGCTACACCTCCTAATGCTTTGGATATGGATGTTAGAGGAGTTATTCAGTTGCTCACACAGATCATTGCTAACTAGGCACAACGACAAGAAATGACTCCTAGCTCAGGTGCTAGTGGTGGGTCAACCAGTTCTAGAACCCAAGAGTTTCTTCGCATGAAGCCTCCAGTGTTCACGGGGTCTAAGAAGGAGAAGGATCCACAGAATTACATTGATGAGCTGCAGAAGGTGTTTCGCGTTATGCATGCCACAAAAACAGAGGCAACAGAGTTTGGAGCCTATCAATTACTGGATGTGTCACACATTTGGTATGAGACTTGGGAACGGTCCCGAGGGGAGAATGCACTTCCCGTTACTTAAGATGAATTTGTTGATGCTTTCATTGACCACTTCATGCCAATTGAGGTTAGGGAAGCAAAATCTATGGAGTTCGAGAGGCTAAGGTGGAATAATATGACTGTTCAGGAATATTATCTCAAATTTATTTCCTTGTCTAGACATGCTCCCCACATGGTTCCCGATATGAGAGTTGTGGTTAGAAGGTTTGTGCTTAGGCTTAAACCCGAATTGCACAGGGATGCTAATACGGGTGCTCAAAATGACAAGATGACTATTTCCAAGTTGTTGACATTTGTGCACGGTAATAAGGAAAAACTAAAGGAAGAAGAAGCACTGCAGAAGCAAAAGGATAGGGAATTCAGCAAGAGGGCGAAGTCTTCAGGTAATTTTAACCAGGGTTGAGGTAGACAATTCTTTAAGAACAGGTCAGCAGGACCCGCTCCATTCGTAGCCAGTGCCCCAGCCCCAAAGTTCAGGAATGATCAGAAGAAACAGAATTTCAGACCAACATGTTCCTACTCTTAGGCTAGTGTGGGTCAGCAGCCTATGCTAATCCAGTTTGCTACAAGTATGGTTAGAGACACCCTGGTAAGTGTTGTATGGGTATGGATGTATGCTATGGTTGTGGCCAAAAGGGACATATTCAAAGATATTATCCATCTGCTAGGAAAGGTACCGGAGGTAATGTGGCTCAGTCCACAAACTCAGCAGCTCCTCGTAACAATCAGGCCCAGCAGGGGCGTGAAGCAGAAAATTTCGACAATACAGAGGTGGTCAGAACGTTCGTATGCGCTGGCAGGTCGTCAAGATATAGAGGCCCGTGGAGATGTGGTCACATGTATGATAACCGTCTTCACTCATGATGTTTATGCTCTCATGGATCCCGGATCGACCCTATCTTATGTAACCCTTTTTATTGCTAAGAAATTCGGGATGGAACCAGAAAAGTTGCATAAACCCTTTGAGGTCTCTACTCCAGTTGGAGAGTCAGTTATAGCTAGACGTTTTAATAGGGGTTGTCTAGTTATAGTCTATCAGAGCAGAACTACAACAAACTTTGTAGAACTAGAGATACTAGACTTTTATGTAATCATGGGCATGGATTGGTTAGAGTCATGTAACGCGTCAGTGGGTTGTAGAACAAAAATAGTAAGTTTCAATTTTCCCGACGAACTTATAGAATGGAAGGGTAATTCAGCAGTACCCAGGGATAGGTTTCTTTCATATCTTAGAGCCATAAAGATGATTACCAAGGGATGCATTTATCATCTAGTTCGAGTCAGGGATGCAGAAGCCCAGACTCCAACTCTTCAGTTAGTACCGATTTTCAGTGAGTTTCCAGAAGTCTTTCCAGATGATCTACCCGGAATTCCCCCCAATAGGGAGATTGGCTTTGGAATTGATCTACTTCCAGACACTAAGCCGATATCTATTCCGCCATATAGAATGGCTCCAGCATAGTTGAAAGAATTAAAAGTTCATTTGAAAGATCTTCTTAACAAGGGATTTATTAGACCAAGTGTCTCACCTTGGGGCGCACCGGTCTTATTTGTTAGAAAGAAAGATGGATCCTTATGCATGTGCATAGATTACCATCAGTTGAACAAAGTAACCATTAAGAACAAGTATCCTCTCTCCAGAATCGATGACTTATTCAATTAACTTCAGGGTGCCCAGTGCTATTCCAAGATTGACCTCAGATCAGGTTACCATCATTTAAAGGTTAAGGAAGTTGATATTCATAAGACCGCTTTTAGAACCTATTATGGTCACTAAGAATTTCTTGTCATGTCTTTTGGATTGACAAATGCGCCAGCTGCTTTCATGGACCTTATAAAAAAGGTTTTCAAGCCTCATCTCGATATATTCGTCATTATTTTCATAGATGATATTCTGGTATATTCCCGTAGTGAGGCTGATCATGCAGAACCTCTCAGAATAGTGTTGCAGACACTCAAGGATCGTGAGGTTTATGCAAAATTCTCAAAGTGTGAGTTTTGGATTAAGTAAATGGCATTCTTAGGCCATGTGATTTTAGGAGAAGGAGTTAAAGTGGACTTTTAGAAAATTGACGCTGTTAAGAATTGGCCCAGACCCACCTCAGCATCAGCTATCAGAAGTTTCATGGATTTGGCAGGCTATTACAGGCGTTTTGTCGAGGGATTTTCCTCTATCTCAGCTCCGTTGACTAAGTTGACTCAGAAGAAAGTCAAATTTCAATGGTCAGCTGCATGTGAACAGAGTTGAAGAAGAGATTGACTTCTGGTCCAGTTTTGACGCTATTAGAAGGAACTAAAGGGTTCGTAGTTTATTGTGATGCTTCGGGAGTTGGTCTCGGATGTATTTTAATGAAACATGGTAAGGTTGTTTCCTATGCATCTAGACAGCTTAAGACTCATGAAAAAATTATCTGATTCATGTCTTAGAGTTGGCAGCCGTGGTTTTTACACTTAAGATATGGCGTCACTATTTATACGGAGTACATGTGGATATTTTCACTGATCATAAAAGCCTTCAATATATCTTCAAGCAAGGGAGCTGCATCTTAGGCAGAGAAGATGGCTCGAATTGCTTAAGGACTATCATGTGGATGTTCTCTATCATCCGGGGAAACCGAATGTTGTAGCCGATGCTCTTAGTCAGCATTCCATGAGAAATTTAGCCCATGTTGAGGTAGATAAGAGAACTATGATGAAAGAAGTTCAAAGTTTGACCAATCTTGCAGTTCGACATTTTGACTCTGAGGATAGTGGGGTTGTTGTTCAGAACAGAGCTCATTCCTCCTTAGTGGTTAAATTCAAAACAAAGCAGTTTAGTGATCCCTACTTGTTACAGCTAAAAGAGGGGATCCACAAGCATAAGGCACCGACTTTTGAACAAGGGGGAGATGATGGTACCTTGAGGTACCAAGGCAGATTATGTGTTCCAGATGTAGATGGACTCAGAGAGCGAATTATGTTAGAAGCTCACAATTCCAGGTATTCCATTCATCCAGGTTCCACTAAGATGTATCATGATCTTAAAGAGATTTATTGGTGGAATGATATGAAAAATAAAGTATCAGATTTTGTGGTTAAGTGTTCGAATTGCCAGGAAGTGAAAGCCGAACACCAGAGGCCTGGTGGCTTGGCTCAGAATATTGATATTCCTGTCTAGAAATGGGAGATGATAAATATGGACTTTATAACAGGTCTACCTCATTCGTCCCGCAGACATGATTGGTGATTCTGGACCAACTCACTAAGTCAGCACATTTTTTGCCAGTCAAGACCACAGATTCAGCAGAAGATTATGGTAAGTTGTATATTCGGGAGATTGTCAGATTGCATGGGACTCCTTTGTTTATTATTTCAGATCGTGGTGCTTAGTTTACATAGAACTGTTGGAGATCCTTTCAGAAAGGATTGGGTACTAAGATAAACCTCAGCACAACTTTCAATCCTCAGACAGATGGCCAGGCAGATGCACTATTCAGACTCTTGAGGAGATGTTGAGAGCATGTGTCCTGGACTTCAAAGGTAATTGTGATGACCATTTGCCTCTTATTGAGTTTGCTTACAATAACAGCTACCATGCTAGTATTAGGATGGCCCTGTATGAAGCTTTGTATGGACGCAGATGTAGATCACATATTGGTTGGTTTGAAGTTGGTGAAGTAGAGTTGTTAGGACCAGATTTGGTCTATTAGGATATGGAGAAAGTCAAGTTGATTCAAGAGCATTTGAGAACGGCTCGGAGTAGCCAGAAGTCTTATATAGATGTGAGGTGAAGAGACTTAGAGTTTCAAGTTGATGGTTGGGTATTCCTTAAAGTCTCACCTATGAAGGGTGTTATGAGATTTTGGAAGAAAGGAAAGCTTAGTCCCAGATACATTAGACCTTATAGAATCCTACGAAGGGTTAGTCAAGTAGCTTATGAGCTCGAGTTACCACAAGAGTTAGCCGCTGTTCATCCAGTGTTCCATGTGTCCATGTTGAGGAAGTGTGTAGGAGACCCGTCATTGGTTGTTCCTGCTGATACTATAACGATTAATGATGGTTTAACTTATGAAGAGATCCCTATAGCAATTCTTGATCGTCAGGTTCGCAAGTTAAGAAATAATGAGGTTGCCTCAGTAAAGGTTTTATGGAGGAGTCAGAAAGTTGAAAAGGCTACATGGGAAGCCGAAAAGGACATGAAATCTAGATATCCCCATTTGTTTGAAGAGCAAGCAGAGAACGCTCAAGGTAACCCTTCCATAGTCCATGTCATGTCTCATGTTTCACGCTCATGTCATGTATTCAGTGTCCATGCTCTATGTCTCAGTACTCATGTTTCCATGTAACCATGTCATGTTAATTCAGCTCCATGTTTCATGTCATATTTCCATCACGTTCATGTACTCAAGCCATGTCCAGTTCCACTGTTAACAATGACCCATCATTCAAGAACGAATGATCCTAAAAGGAAGATATTGTAACACCTCGTACCTTTATACTAGGCTATGATTCATGATTTAGGACTTAGAATATCAGACGGGAAGTGTTGGAAGTTAATTTGCTGCAGTTCAGTAAAATCCCATTTTCACGACCATCTATACGGACGGTATATTATTATACGGCCCATACTTTCAGTCCGTGTTTAGTAGGAGGAAAATTCCAGTTCATGCCAAAGTTTTAAAATGCTTTAATACGGACCGTACAAAGTTATATGGACCATACTTGGTGATCGTGTAATAATATATGGACCGTACTTTCAGTCCATAAAACGCTTTTTGGAAATTCCAATTTCTGGAATTTTAATCATTATTAAATACAGTTAGTTTATATGGACCGTATAAATAGACCGTATAATTCCCCGACTTAGTTAAGTATAAATACCCCATTTCACCCTTTTTATTCTATTTTACATGCTCCCAAGCCCTAGCATGAAGCTTTTCTTCTCCCATCAATCCAAAACAACAAGGTAAGCCATTCCAAGCCAATTCTAACATATATTCATGTAATCTAATAAGGAAATCATTGTTCCAAACCCAGGGTTTTCAATAAAACCCACATCAAGGATCAAGGATCAAGGTTTAAGCGTTTGGAATTCTATTGCATGTTTTGGTACACTAACAGGTATGTATGGTTTCTATCTACGTAAGGGAACATCTTTGTTCTTCCCCATGCCACGTTTTCTATGATTATGCAAGAGTTCACTAAACTAGGGCTTTTAGCCAAGTCCATAATAACCCTGAGTTCATGTACCATGATTTACCATGTTTGAAATATATATTCGTTGTTGTATTCCTAATCTTCCATTTTGATTATTAGGAATCCGACTGTAATCCATGAAAACCCATATATTGCATTCCATGGGTTCCTACATGCAAGTCATTAAATATTATGCTTACTTTCATGAATATCCTACATGTCCACACGTTTTCATGCAAATAAATTATATAACTTTATCCATGTTATAATGCAAGTCATGTTTTATGAAATTCATGGGCTTCTCAGCCAACAATATCATGTTCATGTTTTTGGAAGTTGCACAGATTATCGAGAAGGTTTTATACCTGAAATTACGTATGCCAACATAGGATAAGGATTGCTCCGCCCAGTAGGATGATTCCTTCATATATTTCCCATTGAGGGATTTGGATCCATTCATGTCAAGTTCATGTCTTGTACCTTGGCAAGGTACAAAATGGCTTAGCTGGTAGAGCAGAGATCAGACGCCACGTACTAACGTGGTGGTTTCATGTCGGTTACATTAATGCTTTCCCATATATACTTTCCTCATGTTATATATATGTATTTAAATTCACACTTATGACCAGTTTTAAGTTTCAGTTTCAGCTCTTGTCATGTTATTTCATGTACCATTCTTATTTCATTCAGTTGCTTTACATACCAGTACATCCAATGTGCTGACGTCCCCTTTCTATTGCCCGGGGTCTACATTTCACAATATAGGTACGGACTTACAGGGTGACGAATCTACTCTGTAGGATCATCCACATATCAGCTTCTGGTGAGCCCCATTGTTACACCTCTCACTTTCAGAGCATGAGCACGCCATGTATTTCACTCATTAATGGAGTATCGGAGACGTCCCTTGAAGTTTTCAATGGTACAACCCATAGGAAGTATGTAGCAATGAAGTACAAAATGAATTACGATCTCTTAAGTCATAACTGGGAAGGACAACCTTGGAACCAAAGGACATGACTATTATCAAGTATGATTAATGATAAATATCATGTATAGAGAGTTTTGAAAGATTCTGAGACCAAGCAAATCGAAGAAAATAAGTTTGTCGAAAATTTGGGAAAAGTTGGAAGAATTTTGGACAGAATTTTGGGTCAAATTTAGAGGGGTATATCTCCTGGTATATCAGGAGTTTTAAGGTGTTTCAAAAGCCTAAAATAAAGTTCGTCGAGTCTAGTTTCCAACGCTACAGACTATTCTTCAATACAACATCGAAGTAGGGAGTTATGGGCGTTTAAAAATGGACAGCTAGAGGAATCCGAACCTGGGCGGAAAACCCGGAAAGCTCACTTAAAAGCCCACTTATGTGGTGACCCTGCCAAATCCAAGTTTGGCACCTATAAAAGGGCCTCTACACTTCATTTTATTCAACTCCACAGCCCTCTAGAATTCTCCTAACATCTCACCACCCCTCTAGAATCTCCCACACTTCTTTCTCCATTATAAGAGTGTTCTTGAAGGTACTCCGCCATTCCAAAACATTCTATACCATCACAAAAGAGGATCAAACTCAAAAAACCCCAAGCTAATTCATGGAGAAGGATTGTTCTTGTCTCTACTTAATGTTGTGATGAATTTGGTCTTGGAAGAAGTTGAGTGGGGTGAAGTTGTTCTAGTGTAAGGTATGTTCTTCATCCTATTTCTCATGATTAAGTTGATTTGAAGGTTTAGCAAGTCCTACAAAAGACGAGAACCATAGTAGAGAAGTCGCAAAGTACTAAAGTGAAGATGATGACTATGGAATGAATTTGAAAGGAGATTTTGGATTAATTTGAGATTAAATTGAATACAATTCATTGATTATGGTATTATGGATATTGTTATGGTTAGTTGAGAAATTGGGAAAAACATCGTGTGGGATGTTTTATGAAGTATATTGGTGTTGATGATGATGTTGTTGATATTAGTATTGCTATTGTTGTTGTTTTGATGGTATTGTGATTTCGGGCTGGAGATATAAACAGGGGAGGTGCTGCCCGAATTTTGGTAGATTCTAAAGAAGTTTAGTTGAAGACTTGAGATAGGCATATGACGATAAGTCTAACAGTAGTATGATTCTCTTAAATGTAGATTTACGAGCTTGGGAGGATAAGCGTTAATTAGTAGGAGACCAAAAAGGTATGTTAAGGCTAGTCCCTTTCTTTCTGAAGGCATGATTCCTTTCTTATGAACATATATATGTTTTCTATAACATTCTTATCCCCAAAAGCTAGAAGTTCATGATTCTCAAAGTTCCTATGATACTAAAGATAGATGTTTTCTAAGACGATAACAATGACATGATGATCCCATTCCTAGAAATCCCAAAGCTTATGGAATTGATGTTATTATGAGATTATGGAGTTTGTTTCATGAGTTTCTTGATTTTATCCATTGTTGTTGATCTCACCTCATAATACTTGTTCCTTCGAGGTGAGATATAGTGATGATGATAATTCCATTTCTAATGCTATCTAAGTTCAGTGTTCTTGATACTCTCATGACACTATTGATCTCATCTTACGATAGTTGATCCTCTAAGGAAAGATGTGGTGATAATGATAACGAAGATGATGATGTGCTTTTATTTATGTACTCTTATATATGTATATATGTAGTCATGTATGTCATCGAGTCCCGAAGGGGCCGGGTACGAGTATTACCGAGTCCCGAAAGGGCCGGGTACGGATACTACCGATCCTTACTATAGCCAAGTACGGATATTACCGAACCTTACTATGGTCGGGTACGGATAATAATGAGCCTATATGGTCGGGTACGGTGTTCTATTGTATTTTATAATGTTGTATAGGTAGCCATGTGGATGTATGAAATGTTCTTCTAGAGAAAGGGTAATTAAGTATGTCGAACGTCTTGAAAGGTATTATGAGATATAAACAGTTCTTTTATCTTCCATTATTTTCCGTGCTTTTATCATGTTACTATTCATGCCTTACATACTCAGTACACTATTCGTTCTAACGTCCTTTCTTGTGGACGTTGTGCTCATACCTACAGGTAGATAGATAGGCGGATCTGACCCATAGGAGCTTCATCAGTGGAATCTCAAGAGCGTTCCACTTGCTTCCGAGCCGCAGTCTATTAGTGTTGGTCGTTATGGTCACTTGTATTCTATGTAGAGGCTCGTAGACATGTGTGTACAGTTAGACTTTTCATAGCCTTATCAGTACATGTTGTTGTGTAATATTATGGTAACCTTGTAGGCTTGTGACGATAGGCATAGTTGTTGTCGATTATGTAGAGCTGTGCCGTTATGTTGTGAGATATGTCCTTATAGATTATGACATCAATGAGTTATGTTTATGGTCCACCCAAAAATGATTATGAGATGTATGTTTAGAAGTGCTCGATGTGTTAGCACCGGGTACCCATCATGGCCCTCTAGTTGGTTCATGACACCAATTTTGTTCAGGGTGTTATCCTTATTTATTTTTATGTCATGTTTAGCAAGTTAAGATATGCTGGGGGCCTTGTCCCAACAAGTATGTTTTACAGTTCTAATTCATGATAGAGGTTTCATAGACTAGACAGTTAGTTATGTCAGATACTCGGAGTTGTGTAGCCATTTTTGGCTCAGTTTATACTATTTCCGCATTCACGTTTTATACAAGTATTTTTAATTAAATAATTTGACATCTCATGTTCTATTAAGGCTCATCCTGTTTCATGTTATATTCTGCTCATGTTATACCTTATGATGATTCAGTAAGCCATGCGGTTCGCTCGGTCACATGCAGTAAGGCACTGAGTGCCGTGTTACGTCCAGGCCATAGTTCGAGGCATGACAGAGTGTCGAAACATAACCAATGAAAGAGTTAAGTGGATTGGCACCATTTCCAGCCTAGCAAAGGGATGAAGGAGTATAAAGAAGAGAAAAAATAAAACAAAAAGGGAAAATTCCTCACTGAAGGAACAGGTGGCTTAACTTGGTTCACACATCGCAGTTTTCCTAGCCGAAGCTCTAACGCTGACCGCAGATGTCAAACTGATTCTAAAAGGAACAAAGATGGAACCTATAGAAAAGAATGCAGGGGATACATATGGAAGGTAAAGACACTGAGCAAACAAAGGCAAAAGAAAGGGACCCAAGCCAGACAAGGGTTGTAAGACCAACCTTTGATCGACCATGATGGGAAGAGTGACATAAGGCAAGAAAAACAACGGTATATGCAAAGGCTTGCTCTAAATCTTACAACAAGAATGAAACAAGAATTTTGTTCACTCTTATTTTATAAAAGTGAAGGCTTAGAGAAACAATTCAGAAAAAGGGTGAAATCATGAAATCTCCCAAGGCTGAATGTAAGAGGGAACAAACGCAAAACTCGGAAGAAAATTCAGATTCACTCGAGGATGATGACAGAGGAGAGATAAGTGATGAGAAGAAGAGAAAAGGAGAGAGCACTTATTTATAAGAAACTGCTCGGAACACATCCAAATGGTTAGTACTCATGTGACCATGAAACAGGTTGAAGAACTTGTTCTATCAAGTAGAACAAAGACAGTCAACTGGAAAAAGTAGTTCAACCTGATCTAAAGAAGTGCTAAAATGTTCAAATCCTCACTGTAAATAGTAATAATGTGGTAAAAGCTTCTTTGGTTGAGTAAGTTGAAGTATTGACCAAAATGATTCGAGAGGAAGAATTGCGGTGCATAATAGATTAGTATTAAGAATGATTGCAGCTGCACAAATCTTCTCTAAAATTGGCTAGAAAGGTTACCTCAGACTGTACAATTTTCTTAAAGTATTAAAATATTTTACTTAGTCTTGTATGTTTATGTCCTATACCATAATATGTTCATGATCTCGAAAAGTGTCTAACGTAATGACTTTCACAAAACTGACATTAATATTAAAGATTGCATATGGCTAGTCATCTACACTTCAGGTATCAGTTCTTTCTCTTGCTGTAAATTAAATACTCAGATCATGGAACAACTCAAACAACCTGTTGTCACTACCCTAGACAACTATAGTCGTCATTAAGTGTGTGTTGAGAAGTGAAAAGTGAGTCATGACGACACTGCTTAAAAAAAAACTTTCCCAAGAAGACTCTTCAAATGCCTGTTCACACCACTTTAGTTTCCATTATCACAGCTACTTAAACCAACCTCAAATTGCTTGAATCTCAACCAACCTCAAATTGCTTGAATCTCAATTACACTATTCCTTCACCTTGGAACCACATCAAAAAAATTTAAAATGTCGAAATTCTCTTCTAAAACCGATAAACACTTTTCTCCCATACACTTAAAAAACTCCTCAACCTTAGAGTATGCTATCCACTTCTCTCTCCATAATCCACCTCTCCTGATTATACACACGATTATACCTACAGAGCAGGTGAAAGAAAGAAGAAAATTACTTGGAGCATATAGATAGGGGGAGTGTGCTAAAATCTCTGAAATAGGGGAGAGTGAGCCAAAAATCTATAAAGCAACAACTCTTCAAGAAAATGAGTTGTTTGATATTGCAAGATTGGTTCAGGTTGACATCATTAGCCTAATGGGATAAACGTGTGATGAAGATATAAGCGTTCATGGACAAATAAGGAAGGATGAAACAAATAAGAACCATATGCAAAAAACGAACAATCCTGATCTTGGCCCTCATGGGCAAAACCGGTGGAAAAAGATGGTGGATCTACCAGGGGTAAAGAGTAGAGCATGATCTGAATATTGAGCTGCAAGTGCTACAATGTATTTTGTGAGGCATAAATTTCAATATATTATCAGAAATACATACCATTTTGGTTGATTCAAATCCATGAAAAAATGATGACATTCCTTCCACTGATTTTGATGATAATTGTGTTAAAAGTGATCGTCACTCAAGTGAGATGAGCTCTTGTTCTGCCAATGAAACTACCCATATATACAGTGCCTCTCCATATCTCCAAGATAGGACTTCCTAGAATTTCCCCTAAAAAATTACTTTCCTTGTAACAATTCATAGCGTCTAGGTCCCAAGTCTAGTCATGTTAGGTTGCACGACTAGCCTATCCTATCCGTAACCAATTCTTGCTTATAGGATGGAACATATTAGTACTTGTTCTATTTTATCGTCTTTGCGGAATAAAACTGCAGGTAACTAAAGGACACACGATAATTACGTGGAAACCATCTGTCTTAAAAGGAGATAAAAACCACGACCTACAGACCTATAGGATTTCTCCAAAAACTTCCCTATAACTAAGCCAATTGTAAATTAAGTTACAAACTCTGCAACCTAATCCCAACCAGAACAGCCTTGCTACCCAACCTCTGACTAGAAAGCTATGTTCTAGCTAGACTCTAACTTGAAGTTACAACGCTTGTATCTACTTTTTATGCTTCTAACTGTTATATCCCGTATTTTGTACATTCGAATATTTCAAGATAATTGCGAGAAGTTAAGGGAAAGGCTATATTTTTTATCTTGTTTAACACACAAGTTGTTTGTGAAAATTTTTGATGTGGAAATATTAAGAAAGGCTAGGGGTAAAAAGGGAAATTCACAAGGTGGTTCATGGTAATATTGAGGAAGGATAAGGGCAAATTTGGAATTAGGAAAATAATTTTTCATGAATTACAAAATACAAAAAAAAAACAATGGTCTTGAAAATAAAAGGCCATGTGGCCGTCCAAGTGATGTGGGCCAAGGCCCACATGGGAGCTTAATATAAATAGATAAAAGATGACTAATAGAGCACATTTATCATCTTCCACACGTGAGAAAATTCAAGAAACTTGAAGAAATAAAGAGAAGGCCATTCAGCCATAACAAGCAAAAATTGAAGCCCTCAAATCTAGATAAAAAAAAAATATTTTCTTCTAGCAATTCAACCAATTGGAAGGTCCTATTTAACGTGGAGTAGTTGTTGGAGCAAGCAAAACACTTATTTGTGCACTATTACCACCCTAGCCAAGTTGAGGAGTGTAGTGAAGAAAGGTAAGGTTTAATTAACTTTTTCATATGTAATGAATGTTTTGTACATATTGTAGTGTTTTGAACTTTGGTTGTTGTTGTAATGGATTCTATGATGAAAATGAGAGTTTAATGATTTAAGTTGAGGTTGAAATTATTGTGGGATGTTTTAGAAGCCAATGTGA
The DNA here is from genome assembly GCF_019175385.1 of Lycium barbarum. NCBI lineage: Eukaryota > Viridiplantae > Streptophyta > Magnoliopsida > Solanales > Solanaceae > Lycium > Lycium barbarum. The sequence goes on from NC_083342.1 coordinate 48,565,003, forward strand.
TTTGAATATAGTCTTCTTGTATTTATGGAAAATAATGTTGTTAGTGTGTGAATTGTTGGTGTAGTTCATGAATTTGAAAGAAGGAAATGTGTTGTTATCGTTCTTGTTGAATTTGGAAGGTTTCGGGTGGAGTGGCATATTGGTTAGATTGTTTTGAATATTGTGTGAATTGTTTGAAGTGTTCTTGAATCATGTTAGAATGATTTCGGATTAACACTTAAATGTGAGATCATTGGTGTTAGCTTGACTATATATGGTCGATTTGAATATAAATGGGATGTTGTCGAATTAAGTAGAAAAGAGTTACTAACGTTAGAATGCGTTTTGAATTGATTATTGATGTTGTTGGCATGATTGTTGGGATTGTAGTTGATGATTTGGCCGAGTTGAATTCTCGGGGTTGGTTGTAATTACAGGGGAAATGCTGCCGAAATTTCTGTAGATGAGGTGTTAGTTTAGAATTCAACTCTTAAGTATCCATAACTAATGTTCGGTATCTACTAATATTGTTGTAGATCTTACGAAAGTCGAGACTTAAGTTGGATTAGCGTAGGAAGCGGGCAAGGTATGTAAGGCTTACCCTTTCTTTCTATTGGCATGATCCTTGTGAAACGAACAGACCAAGTATATGTATGAGTTCAAAGAAACTCCTATTCTTAGAGCCCTTAGGATGGCTAATATTCTTGATTTCCATAAGCTACTTCATATGGTTTTGATACGTATCTATGATTTCCGAAGCTCTATTAGATATGTTTCCGAGTTTGTCTATGATTCTTATTCACTTCTTGACATGAGTACGCTCGATATAGTTGAGCTTATTGTATGGTTGAATAATGAGTAAAGTATAAAGAGTTCATGTCCCCAAAAGGGTTCTGTAAGTATTAATGTCTCTAACTTTTGTATACAGTCTTGGATTGCTTTCGAAACGTTCGTAGAGGTTCTGTGGTAAAAGTGTCCATAACTTTCTCATACTAAACCGGATTGACTTGAAACGTGTTTACGATCCTCAAGTGTCGTTGTGTGTACTTATCTTTCGAGTCTTGAAAGAAAATTTGTTTATATGCATATGGTTTCTCACTACTTTGCTCGTGCATGCCTCACTATGTTGTTTACCGAGTCCCGGGCTGGGTATGTTATCGTGCGCACTCCACTGCATTGTTCACTGAGTCCCTCACTAGAGGGCCGGGTACGGTAAATGTATATGATGACATCATGAGATGACGATGTTTTATGGCGGCCAGGGGGGCATATGACGATTTTATTCACCGAGTCCCTCACTAGAGGGCCGGGTACGGTATGTATATATGTATATGCATGATGATATGATAGCATGCTGACATGATGACATGACTTTATTCACCGAGTCCCTCACTAGAGGGCCGGGTACGGTATACGTATACATATATTCATGATGACGTGATGACATGATTTTATTCACCGAGTCCCATAATGGGCCGGGTACGGTATGTGGTATTGGTACGCTTGATTCTGCTTCGTACTGCGCAGGTACAGCGGTTTCTTTATTATTTCTCCTGGAATCTCTTTCTCAGTTATGATCTTTTCAATTGAATTTCATGCCTTACATGCTCAGTACATATTCCGTACTGACCCCCTTTCTTCGGGGGCTGCGTTTCATGCCCGCAGGTACAGACGCTCATTTTGGTGACCCGCCAGCTTAGTACACCTATTCTGCTGTTTTGGAGTTCTCCCTTTTTCTGGAGCCTACATTCTGGTATAGACTCTTCCGTTGTATATATGTATGGATATATTCAGGGGTACGGCGGGGCCCTGTCCCGTCATATGATTCTGTTGTTATTCTTTGAGTCCTGTAGACATGTATGTGGGTCATGGGTCATACTTGTTCGGTATGTTGATATGGTTCACGTTTGGCACTTCTCTACACTACGGTAACCTAACTGGTTTGTGGGCGATATTATAAGTAACGATTTCAATGCTATATTGTCTTGTATGAATGAAAGTCCCTAATATGCTAAACGCAAGTAGATTTTGGCTAGTAAGTATGTACGAGTGTGCACCTCGGGCACTAGTCACGGCCTACGAGGTTGGATCGTGACAAAAGTGGTATCAGAGCAGTTCGTCCTCGGAATGTCTACAGGCCGTGTCTAGTAGAGTCTTGTTTATCGGTGTGTTGTGCACCACATCTATAAACAGGAAGCTACAGGACATTTAGGGTGTTACCTTTCTTTCAATCTTAGATCGTGCGATAGAGCTGTGCTATTAGGATGGTTCCTTTCTAACATATTGTTTTGTTTACAGTGATGCCTCCGAAGAAAGCGACAGCTGCCCTGAAGGGCAAAGAAATAGCAGGAGAGACCAGTCAGGCTCGGAGAGTTACTCGGGCCCGTGCCCAGACTATGCCCGATATTATGCCCCAGTCAGCGGGCTCTGCTACACCACCATCATCAGAGGAGCCTAGAGCAGCAGCCGCTCCGCTATGGGTCAGGGGGCGGCTCCACAGTTAGCTCCGGAGGCTTCAGCGCCCGATCCTCCAGCTCCTCAGCCAGGGGCGGAGGATAGGGCGATGAGAGATGCAGTACAGTTACTGAATAGATTAGTAGCGGGGCAGGCTCGCAGACACGGGCTAGGAGGTGATTATGCTGATAGACATGACAGCTTAAGGGTTCGTGACTTCTTGACTTGTAATCCCCCAAGGTTCTACGGGTCAAAGCCTGAGGAGGATCCCCAAGATTTTATTCGACAGATGCAGCGTACGCTGAGGTTAGTTAGAGCTTCTGAGACTGAGTCTGTCGAGCTGGCTTCATATCGGTTGCGTGATGTAGCTATCAACTGGTATGAGTCTTGGGAGCTGTCTAGAGGCGAGGGTGCTCCTCCAGCAGTGTGGGATGAGTTTACAGCAGCCTTTCTCGGCCATTTTCTGCCTCCAGAGATGTGGCGAGCGAGGGTGGACAGATTCCTACAGTTGAGACAAAGGGGCAGAAGCGTTCGGGAGTACAGTTTAGAGTTCGACTCTTTGGCTAGATATGCACCCACAATTGTAGCCGATATGACTGACAGGATGCACCGATATGTGATGGGGCTGGATCATTATCTGGTGGATAGCTGTATCGCGGTGGCATCTCAGCCTAGGATGGATATTGCTCGGGTGCAGGCATACGCACAAGGAATGGAGGATCGACACAGAGGGTGCCAGCCCGATAGAGATCGTGATAGGGGCCAGCCCAAGAGGGCTAGATCAGTTGGTTATTCCGGGGAGTTTCGAGGCGGGCAGCCTCAACAGCATACTAGACATCCTTCTCAGCCAGCACGGAGTGCACCCCCACAGTCTACTGGTAAGAGACTTGATAGCACAGTATATTCAGAGGCTGGTCAAAGCTCCAGGGCTTCGGGTTCGCAGTCGAGCAGAGGTATCAGCCAGACGAGGCCACCTTTGCCTCGGTGTTCTCGTTGTGGTAGGCCCTATTTTGGGGAATGTCGTTTTGCTACTGGTGCTTGCTTTACTTGCCGCCGTCAAGCCATGTTATGAGAGAGTGCCCGTTTAGAGGTGGTCCAGGTGGTTCAGCCCAGCCCACTGAGTCAGTTGCTGGCTCATCTTCCTCTTCTGTAGTCATGTGCCCTACGGAGCAGGGCATGCCGACACCAGTAGGCCGCGGTAGAGGTCGTGGCGGAGCTCCCAGTTCTAGCGGTCCTTCAAACCGCATATATGCTTTGGCTAGCCGACAGGACCCGGAGGCGTCACGAAATGTGGACACATGTATATTATTGGTCTTTTTTCGAGATATATATGCATTGATAGGTCTAGGCTCTACTTTATCATATATTTTCCCCCTCCTGGTTGCTAGTAGAAGTGGCCCGAATCGACAGAACCATTTGAGGTAGGCATACATACAGATGAAAAGTGAATATTAAGGATTTAAAAGGCTAACACGGTAATTGTATAGTCAGGACAGTAAACGACCCTCTCTAGATCGGAGAGAGACACGTTACGAGAACATTTTGGAAGTTGTTAAGACACCGACTTGCCCTAGATTACGTGATCAAGGTCGTGCGTGGTAGTGGATGCAATTATACCAGCATTAACACACTGAAATGCATTAAAGTTTCGAGGTTAAGCGTGCTAGGGTGAGAGAAATTTTAGGATGGGTGACCCCCTGGGAAGTGCACTAAAGGTTCCATAAATGTAGATATAAGAGACAATGGGAAATTAGAGTATGCGGAGTGGATAGAAACCTTAAAGAGGTCGCGTAGGCTGAGGCGGACTAGACCGGTGAAGAGAAAGAAAGCGCATCACAACTCTGGATTTAGGGTGAATTTGAATAGCGGTGGAAATATTTGTGACCGAAATGGTAGTAAATATATATATATGCATATGACATTTCATTTGTGACTGTATCGATCGATAGGTGAATCCCAGCAACCAGTGTTACGATGTATAGAAGACACTAACTGAACGGAATTCAAGAGACAAAGCGAAAGATATAGTACAGATGTTACAAGGTAAACTGATACTGGATCTACCACTAGTTAAGGCTGGAAAGTCCTAATACAACGATATTCGGGAACAGAAAGAAAGTAAGTACGTAGAGGGTAAGGAGCTTCGAAGTATCAGAAATGTCAAAGGAAGGACCAGGATAATGAGCAGTTGACCAGAAAACCCATGATATGGAATGAGAATTTATGTGAAGATCGAGAGGTTCGATTATAAAGAAAACAGGATGAAAGATAAGGAACGGGCATGAAGGAAAGGACAGCTTGGCCGAATCCTCTATTGTGGAAGGATATAATTACAAAAGGATAAATGCGTAGCCATATTGGTATGGTTGCTTTGAACATAGAGAAGCCTTCCTGGAGGGTGACTTAAGAATGGAACTGATTCGCGCGTATAAAAGAATATCTTACGAACTTCAAAGCCGACGCTATAAACAACAAGAGAAGAAAGCTACTCTCTAAGAAAGATTAAGGATACTGACGGCTTGATCGAAGGAAAAGGAGAGTATTTAGGAAGAAAGTAACTGGAAACGGTTACACACCAAAAGGTTAATGGCACCGTTAGACATAAGAGACAGGGGTATGTCAAAATGGAAAAAGTAAGCGTCGGAAATGGATGCCCTTATAAGTATTCCGACTAAATACGGGAACGTAGTTAGCAAGGAGAGAGACAGGACAGACTCCGCGATGAAGGAACTTCAATTGTAAGAAGATCACGGAAAGAGATGGTTACTTAAAGGGCATAGGCATATATAGACCTTCTTAATAAAGGGGGGGGGGGGGGGAGAGAACATACTAGACTTAAAATGAACTATGACGATTCAAGCTCCATAAAAGGAGACTTATTAGCTCGGGGCCAGAGCTCGGGGTATGTTGGCATATCGTGAAGGTTACGAAAAGACGTAGAAATGAATTGACAATAAGTGTACCATGAGGTAGATATAGGGAGAAAATATGGAAGACACCTGGAGAGGTCAACAAATATCAAAAGGACAGCCCGAAACGGCACCATATGAGGCTCTGTATGGCAGGCAGTGCAAATCACCGATCGGTTCGTTAGATGTTGATGGAACTAAGTTAATCAGCCCAGATATAATTCAGCAGGCAGTTGATAAAGAAGGACCCATTCAGAAACGGTTACGGGCAGCCCAGAGTCGACGAAAATCATACGCCGATAATCGACGTCGGCACTTGGAGTTCCAGGTTGGCGATTGGGTATTTCTGAACGTGTCACCCATGAAGGGTGTAGTGAGATTAGGCAAGAAGGGAAAGTTCAGTCCAAGGTATATTGGATCTTATCAGATTGTCCGCAAGGTAGGCAAGGTCGCCTATGAATTAGACCTACCATCCGATTTAGAAGCAGTGCATCTAGTCTTCCACGTGTCTATGTTTCGCAAATGCATTGATGACCCTTCCAGAGTGGTTTCCATAGATGATATCCAAGCGACAGAGGAGCTATCCTACGAAGAGCATCCGATAGCCGTACTGGATCGTCAAGTGAGAAGACTACGTACTAAAGATATAGCTTCCGCTAAGGTGTTGTGGCGAAACAATAACAGGGAGGAGATAACCTGGAAAGCTGAAGAAGAGATGAAGAGAAAGTATCCTCACTTGCTTCCTATACTTACAGGTAATTTGAATTTCTAAAGTGGTTATGTTGATTGATGAATGAACTGTATATGACAACTGTAAAAAGAACTCCCCCGAAATGCTTGCAAGACTCTATGAGACAAATTCAACATTCGAGAACGAATGTTCTAAAGGGGGGGAGGATGTTATATCCCGTATTTTGTACATTCGGATATTTCAAGATAATTGCGAGAAGTTAAGGGCAAGGCTATATTTTTGATCTTGTTTAACACACAAGTTGTTTGTGAAATTTTTTTATGTGGAAATATTAAGAAAGGCTAGGGGTAAAAAGGAAATTCACAAGGTGGTTCATGGTAATATTGAGGAAGGCTAAGGGCAAATTTGGAATTAGGAAAATATTTGTTCATGAATTACAAAATACAAAAAAAAAATGGTCTTGAAAATAAAAGGCCATGTGGCCGTGCAAGTGATGTGGGCCAAGGCCCACATGGGAGCTTAATATAAATAGATAAAAGATGACTAATAGAGCACATTTATCATCTTCCACACTTGAGAAAATTCATGAAACCTGAAGAAATAAAGAGAAGGCCATTCGGCCATAGCAAGCAAAAATTGAAGCCCTCAAATCTTGATCAAAAAAAAAATATTTTCTTCTAGCAATTCAACCAATTGGAAGGTCCTCTTTAACGTGGAGTAGTTGTTGGAGCAAGCAAAACACTTATTTGTGCACTATTACCACCCTAGCCAAGTTGAGGAGTGTAGTGAAGAAAGGTAAGGTTTAATCCTGTTTTTCATATGTTATGAATGTTTTGTACATGTTGTAGTGTGTGGAAAAGGATGAAAACCATGAAACCCTATGTTGGTGTTGGCCGTGTATGTGTTCTGTTGTGTAGGAGTGATGAACCAATTTTTACTTAGTACTTTGGTTGTTGTTGTAATGGATTCTATGATGAAAATGAGAGTTTAATGATTCAAGTTGAGGTTGAAATTGTTGTGGGCTGTTTTAGAAGCCAATGTGATTTGAATATAGTCTTCTTGTATTTATGGAAAATAATGTTGTTGGTGTATGAATTGTTTGGGTAGTTCATGAATTTGAAAGAAGGAAATGTGTTGTTATCGTTCTTGTTGAATTTGGAAAGTTTCGGGTGGAGTGGCATATTGGTTAGATTGTTTTGAATATTGTGTGAATTGTTTGAAGTGTTCTTGAATCATGTTAGAATGATTTCGGATTAACACTAGAATGTGAGATCATTGGTGTTAGCTTGACTATATATGGTCGATTTGAATATAAATGGGATGTTGTCGAATTATGTAGAAAAGAGTTACTAACGTTAGAATGCGTTTTGAATTGATTATTGATGTTTTTGGCATGATTGTTGGGATTGTTGTTGATGATTTGGCCAAGTTGAATTCTCGGGGTTGGTTGTAATTACAAGGGAAATGCTGCCGAAATCTTTGTAGATGAGGTGTTAGTTTAGAATTGAACGCTTAAGTATCCATAACTAATGTTCGGTATCTACTAATATTGTTGTAGATCTTGCGAAAGCCGAGACTTAAGTTGGATTAGCGTAGGAAGCGGGCAAGGTATGTAAGGCTTACCCTTTCTTTCTTTTGGCATGATCCTTGTGAAACGAACAGACCAAGTATATGTATGAGTTCAAAGAAACTCCTATTCTTAGAGCCCCTAGGATGGCTAATATTCTTTATTTCCATAAGCTACTTCATATGGTTTTGATACGTATCTATGATTTCCGAAGCTCTATTTGATATGTTTCCGAGTTTGTCTATGATTCTTATTCACTTCTTGACATGAGTACGCTCGATATAGTTGAGCTTATTGTATGGTTGAATAACGAGTAAAGTATAAAGAGTTCATGTCCCCAAAAGGGTTCTGTAAGTATTAATGTCTCTAACTTTTGTATACAGTCTTGGATTGCTTTGGAAACGTTCGTAGAGGTTCTGTGGTAAAAGTGTCCATAACTTTCTCATACTAAACCGAATTGACTTGAAACGTGTTTACGATCCTCAAGTGTCGGTTTGTGTACTTATCTTTCGAGTCTTGAAAGAAAAATTATTTATATGCATATGGTTTCTCACTACTCTGCTCGTGCATGCCTCACTATGTTGTTCACCGAGTCCCGGGCCGGGTATGTTATCGTGCGCACTCCACTGCATTGTTCACCGAGTCCCTCACTAGAGGGCCGGGTATGGTATATGTATATGATGACATGATGAGATGACGATGTGTTATGGCGGCCAGGGGGGCATATGATGATTTTATTCACCGAGTCCTCACTAGAGGGCCGAGTACGGTATGTATATATGTATATGCATGATAATATGATAGCATGCTGACATGATGACATGACTTTATTCACCGAGTCCCTCACTAGAGGGCCGGGTACGGTATACGTATACATATATTCATGATGACGTGATGACATGATTTTATTCACCGAGTCCCATAATGGGCCGGGTACGGTATGTGGTATTGGTATGCTTCATTCTGCTTCGTACTGCACAGGTACAGCGGTTTCTTTATTATCATACTTTTCTCCTAGAATCTCTTTCTCAGTTATGATCTTTTCAATTGCATTTCATGCCTTACATGCTCAGTGCATATTCCGTACTGACCCTCTTTCTTCGGGGGCTACGTTTCATGCCCGCAGGTACAGACGCTCGTTTTGGTTACCCGCCAGCTTAGTACACCTATTCTGCTGTTTTGGAGTGCTCCCTTGTTCTGGAGCCTACATTCTGGTATAGACTCTTCCGTTGTATATATGTATGGATATATTCAGGGGTACGGCGGGGCCCTGTCCCGTCATATGATTCTGTTGTTATTCTTAGAGGCCTGTAGACATGTATGTGGGTTATGGGTCGTACTTGTTCAGTATGTTGATATGGTTCACATTTGGCACTTCTCTACACTACGGTAACCTAACCGGTTTGTTTGCGATATTATAAGTAACTATTTCAATGATATATTGTCTTGTATGAATGAAAGTCCCTAATATGCTAAACGCAAGTAGATTTTGGCTAGTAAGTATGTACGAGTGTCCACCTCGGGCACTAGTCACGGCCTACGGGGTTGGGTCGTGACATAAACAAGCTGATAAAGATACACATTCATAGCACAAACCAAATACAATATTTTAGACCTAAGAAGTGGAAAACATTATTCAATAGAACAACTTTTTCAATCAGTTTTCTTGTACTAGGGACGCAACCCCAGATTCTTGAATATGATGGATAAATTCTCTCCTCACTCAATATTCTAAATTCTCTCTTTGTGGGTGCGCAATCTTCTTCTTGGAAAGACCTGAATATATATAGCCCTTAATGCTCCACACGTCGGTGAATACAAAACCCTATCCTAGTCGGTCAATGATATGTAATAGGATTTGTGTAGTATTTGGATTCTTGCCTTGTTGAGTTGGCTTCTAATACGTGTATAAGTCTTACTAATCCCTACAAATATTGCAAGGAATTTTTCATCCGCCAAGTTCTTTCCATAGTTCTGCAAATCCTAGTTGCTATAAGACTTTCCCTGGAACATGTTCACGAACCTGTTTCATCCATCCACCTGGCTCGTCTGCCTCTGAATCTCTGCAGTGTTTGAGATATAATATGTTCTCAAACCTATTTCATCATCCCTTTCTCGTTCATACTTCTGACTTCTTTTTGCGTCTACTTTTGATATGGATGATGGAACATGTTGACAGACTTATTTTATTGATCATGTGTAGCTCTGTGTCTATCTTCTTAACATGCATTTATTCGTCGCAGGAATAAATCATGCCATCAATATTGAATTACTCTTTGACTCTTAATTTTATTCTGGATCTATGATGGACCATGTTTATAGATCTAGTTATTTTCTGTTAACCTAATTCACATGATTTGTCTGCAAACTCTTTAGCGGAACACTTTCTTCCTTCTGAGTCTGAATCATTTCACTTCTCCTCTTCCTCATTATCTCACCTTGATGTTGGTTATTCATTCACTGTACTCGATGACTCATTTGTATAGAACATGTTGTTAGGCTTGTTCTACTTTTACATTGAACTGAACCTTTGACTGACTCATCAATTCCTAATTTTTTTGCCTACTTTGTTCAGTTGTTCTATTCATATATCATTCATGCCATACACTGAACTTCTCTGTGTTTCTGCCTGCCAGGTCCTATTCTTTACCTCTTTGTTTGTGCTTGTCTATATCTGATAGAACATGTATGTGAGCCTGATTCATGGGCATTGCTTGCAACTCTTCTTTTGCGGTAGATCATGTCTTTGGACTTTCTTCACTGCGCGCTGCATTCTTGCTTATTCAGACATTTCACTTGTGTTTGGAACTTCTGCTTCCTTCATCCTGGTGTCTAGCTCTGTTCAATCATTCTTGTGCATTCTCCAGTAGAGGTTCATAGACAGATATGCACAGTTAGATGTTCTATGTCCTTCTCGGTCCATATTTTGTTATATTACTATTTTGATAGCCTTGTCAGCTTGTATACTTGGGCTCATCTTGATGACGTATATGTATATTTATCTTTTGGGCTAGCGTCCCTTACAGCTGATGATATTTATGAGTTATCTATATGGCCCACTCAGATATGACTATGAGATGGACGTTTTGAGGTGCTCAGCAGGTTAGCTCCAATTTCCCGTCATGACCCTCTAGTTAGGTCGTGATAGTTAAAGGCCTTGTTGAGCTTGTTTTTTCAGTTCTTGCATTCTCCATGTCCATCTCATATGTCTTTAGGTTTCCCACTAGTTTGTCTAGAGACATTTCCTCTATGTCTTTTCCTTCCCTGATTGCTGTGACTTTCATCTTGAATTCTTTTGGTAGGGTTCGTAATATATTTTCTACTGAGTCCTCCCTAGACATGACTTTTCCGAGTGAGGTCAGTTCATTGACAATAGAGGTATATCTGGTAAACATCTCAGCAATGGTCTCTCCTAGGTTTATCCTGAAATTTTAATAATCAGTGGAGAGCATTGCCTTTCTGGATTTTCTTACTTGGCTGGTTCCTTCATGCGATGTTTTCAAAGTGTCCCAAATGTGTTTGGTTGTAGTACACCCTGATACTCTATTGCATTCGTCAGGTCCAAAACCATAAATTAACGCAGTCTTGGCCTTGGTATTCTTTTCAAGAATCTTGTAGTCACTCTCTATGTACTCAGTCTTTTCTTTCCTCATTGCAGTCCCATCTTCAGCCTTTTTCATGGGATACTTAGGTCCTCTGATCACCCTGTCCCATAACTCAAAATCTTCTACTTGTAGGTGGTCCTTCATACGAGCTTTCCACCATTGATAGTATTGTCCACTTAACGATGGAGGCATTTGAGTTTATTTTCCCCTACTGTGTCTATTAGTTGGTGCATTATTTATCATGATCTTCGCCTAAAGTGTTAATCTTTATGAGGAGAACCTGCTCTGATACCACTTGTTAGGTTGCATGACCTACTTCCTATCCTATGCGTGTCCGATTCTCGCTTATAGGATGGAAAGCGTTAATGTACTTGTTCTATGCTATCGTCTTTGTGGAATAAAACTGTAGGTAAGTAAAGGACACATGATATTTATGTGGAAACCACCCAGCTCAAGAGGTGATAAAAATCACGACCCACAGACTTGTAGGATTTTCCTAACAACTTCATTATAACTGAGCCAACTGCAAATTAAGTTACAAACTCTGCAACCTATTGCCAACCACAACAGCCTTGCTACCTAACCTCTAACTAACAATCTATTTTTAAGATAGACTCTAACTTGAACTTAAAATACTTGTATCTACTTTCTATGCTTCTAAATAAGCTGATAAAGATATAATTTGATAGCACAAACCTAATACAAGATTCTAGACCTAAGAACTGGAAAACATTATTCAGTAGAACAACTTTTTCAATCCGTCTTCTTGTACTAGGGACGCAAACCCGGATTCTTGAATTTGATGGATAAATCCTCTCTTCGCTCAATATTCTAAATTCTCTTTTTGTAGGTACGCAAACTTTTTCTTGAAAATACCTTGATATATTTAGCCCTTGATGCTCCACAGGTCGGTGAATACAAAACCCTATCCTAGTCGGTCAATGAAATGTAATAGGATTTGTATAGTATTTAGATTTTTCCCTTGTTGAGTCTGTTTCTAATATGTGTATAAGGCTTACTAATCCCTACAAATATTGCAAGGAATCTTTCATCCGCCAAGTGCTTTCCATAGTTCTGAAAATCCTAGTTGCTGTAGGACTTTCCCTGGAGTATGTTCATCAACCTGTTTCATCCATCCACTTGGTTCATCTGCCTCTGAATCTCTACACTGTTTGAGATAGAACATGTTCTCAAACCAGTTTCATCATCCCTTTTTGTTCATACTTCTCCTCTTCTTCATTATCTCGCCTTTATGGTGGTAATTCAATAACTGTACTCGATGACTCCTTTTTATGGAACATTTTGTCATGTTTGTTCTACTTTTACATTGAACTTCACCTTTGACTGACTCATCACTTACCCATTTTTCTGCCTACTTTGTTCAGTTGTTCTATTGATATATCATTCATGCCATACACTGAACATCTCTATGTTTCTGCCTGCCAGGTCATCTTCTTCCCCTCTTTAATTGTGCTTGTCCGTATCTAATAGAACATGTCTGTAAGCCTTATTGATGTGCATTGCTTGAAACTCTTGTTTTGCAATATATCAGGTCTTTGGACTTGTTCATAGTGCGCTGCATTCTTGCTTATTCAGACATTTCAATTGTGTTTGGAACTTCTGCTTCCTTAATCCAGATGTCTAGCTCTATTCAATCATTCTTGTGCATTCTCATATGCATCTAGACCTGGTTTGTCTTCTTCATGGTACCACTCAATGGGATCTTTTTTCAATCATAGTTTTTCTATTTGTTAATCATCAAAACTCATATGTGCATTAGTCTAGCTGATGCCAACAAGTCCACATGATCTAATGAATATACTTGTACTCAAGGGACTGGAACTATACTTCTTGATGTTATTAAATGGACTTTGGATTAACTGTGACATATCTTACAAATCTGTGCCTTATCTATGTGACTTATATGTTTTGACTTAAATGAGGGACTGTTCTTATCTTGTGTATATGCAATAGCCCCAGTAGCCATGAGTTTAATATTCAAAAATGCTTAATCGCTTATGAGATTATCATTTTAATGAAACCAAAGGGGGAATATTAGTTAATTGTGTGTTTATTGTTAGACCACATACTTTCAGAGAAGCACTTACTAAATTTGAACATAAGTATGTCGAGTTATGGCTAAGTAAAACAACTTTGGATTATGAGATACGAAGCATTATTAAGTATATTGTATGAGTAAAGTATTAATTACGATCTCGTAGGTCTTAACCGGGAAGGACAACCTTGGAATCAAAGGACATGACTATTATCAAGTATGATTAATGATAAATATCATGTATGGAGAGTTTCAGAAAGTTCCGGGACCAAGAAAATCGAAGAAAATAAGTTTGTCGAAAATTTAGAAATTGGTAGAAATTTGGACAGAATTTTGGGTAAACTTTGGAGAGGTATATCTCCTATTATATTAGGTGTTTTAAGGTTTTTCAAAATCCTAAAATGAAGTTCGTCGAGTCTAGTTTCCAACGCAACAAACCTCTCATCTATACGATATCGGAGTAGAGAATTATGGACGTTACAAGTTAGGCTAACAGAGCAGAAACGCGCACTACAGTTGGCGCGCTGCTACAGTGCCTGCTACAGTGACTTTAAAACCTTTTAAAAGGGGTTTTACCCCTCATTTTTCATCCAAACACCTCTCAAAATATCCCAAAGTCTCTAGAATAATTCCCCAACTTCTGTTCATAGAATTTTAGCGCAAATTAAGTGAATTCTCCGGATTTAAGTTCAAACAGCGTATAGTTGTGACTATAAAATCATATAGCGACTGATACGCTCAAATTACACCTATTAATGGTATAACGCGGACATTGTCAAATATAGTAACCCAACAAGGTTGGAGTCGAATCCCACAGAGAACAATATGTAGGCAATTTAAGCAGATTAGGAATTATCACTAACAATAGCTAGACCGAACGCATCAATGGTGGTTTTTTATAAGGTTTTGATAAAATACGGAAATATAAATTCTAATCTAGAAATCAAGTAAATTAATCAATGGCCCCAAGAATGGAATAAAGGAAACTACTTCTCAAGTAACGATCCAATTATAAATAATAGCAAGTTTATGTTATTTAGCCTCGGATAATGACTCTAAATTAACTTCTCCTGAAGATTAACTAGACTTCCTAATTGAATATCCCTCAAGCAATTAGGAGCATTAAGAACACCCGAATATGGCTACAAGTGGTATCTCCTATTACTAGGTCAATTTCCATTAGATGAGAATTAACGGCCCAAAATCATGCTAATTATTCTATCCCAACCCTGTTCTTCCTCTTCCGAGTTTCAAACAAAGTAAATGGGAAAGTCCTAGGGTTAGCTACTCCCTTGAGAAACGTTGAAAAATAAGAATAATTAAAATAACAAGAACTTACTTGATTAAAAATAATGTCGATGAATAAATAATCAAAACAAGAGTATCCATCTCAATTGTCACAAAGAAATTTCCATAAACAATGTTCAAATAAAAGAAAGAATATTTACATAGGAACCATAGCCTCCAAACTTGAGTTTTATGTCAAAGATGTCAAAACAATTGTGTCTTATGGATTATTTATAGGTGTAGGAAAAATCCCAAATAAAATAACTTAATCCAAAACAAAATAGGAGAAAGTGGGCTTCTGAAAATCCCTTGGCTGCATAGCCTAGTACCGCGTGCGTTATTGAGCGCAAGGCTTTTTAAATAGCGTCTCCTGCTGGTGCTAAAGACCACCAATTTTTGCCTTCCAATTCAGTTAATACACATTCAGCACGTACATTAAGGCCTACATTATTTATTGTTGATTCCACGTGGGCAAACAATGCTTGTCTTCCATTCTCATCATTGCAAATCAGCCTTTTATTTATTACAAAATTATGTTTTTTTCCTTCTTTTCCAACTTCAATAGTTTTCTGCTCAATTTGTTCCAACTCTCTTCATCATCACACCGCTTTATTCCTACATGATAAAAATATAATATTAAGCACAATTTATTATAATTAATACTCAAAAGACAATTAAAAGTGCTAAAATGTGAGGCAATAATGGCTAAATATATGCAAATTTGGCCGAACATCACCACCCCACACTTAAACTCTTACTCTTCCTCGAGTAAGCATTAAAATCACTCTCAATAAATCAAGCCTAGGAAAACTTCAAACAATTAGGCCTCATAGCAACTCAAACCATCAAATATATACTTCCTGATCATCATGCAAGATATGCAAGCCAACTCAAGCAAATAAAAAACTTCAAACCTCAAACATGGACTCTAACTCATCAAATTTAAGCTCGCTCACCTACCTTGTCAAAGAAGCTAATAACATCACCTATCTATCATGAAACAAGTGCCCTCAAAAGAAGAAATAGTCCACACACTCAATGTCACACCCCACCCTAGGTAAGGCATGATTGGCACTCGGCACCTTGCGGAAACCGAGCGAACCATCTTACAACTCATATCCTCTATGTCTCGAATGGCAAAAATAAGATCAAGAGGCTAAATATGAACATAATATCATGCATAAGTATATGTGCAATAGACCCATGATGCCGACATTGCTACTGGCACACAATGACGAAGCTGTGAAACCGAGTGAACCATCTTACAACTCATATCCTCTATGTCTCGAATGGCAACAATAAGATCAAGAGGCTAAATATGAACATAATATCATGCATAAGTATATGTACAATAGACCCATGATGCTGACATTACTACTGTCACACTATGACGAAGCTATACACAGGAACTGTCTGCAAAGCCTCTATGAACATGACTGAAGTATATAAGTCGGGACAGGGCCCCCGACATACCCTCTTGTCACAAAAAAAACATATGCAACTCAGACTCGGCAATGCTCCAGGACGAAGTGGAGCTCACCAATCAAAACTGGTACCTGAAGGCAGCCTACGATGAAAGATCCTCATCTCGTCTATCTACACCTTCGGGCATGAACGCAGCGTCCATAAGAAGGGACGTCAGTACGAACAATGTACTGAGTATGTAAGGCATGAATAGTAGTATGATATCAGAATGAAGATAACGTATGATAAAGTAAGTAATTATACCTCGTACTCTTTTTAAGATCTCTATCATGTAAACTACTCATGTATAGGAAAAACATTTCATACACATCCATACATACTATACATACACTTTCATTCACATACATTTACTGTACATACTTTTGTCATATCCGTACACGGCCCTTTCGGGACTCGGTGTTATCTTGCCGCCATATAGGCGCGGTGTTATCCGCAGTTGATCAGTGGGATGCAATGCATACATACACATAAAAATACATAAATAAAATCAACGTCATCATTAGCATTACCATCGTCACTATATCATTCCTTGAAGAATTAACCATCGTATGATGAAATCGATAATGTCACGCGAGTCTAAAGAATCATGAGCTTAGGTAGCACTGAAAATAGAATCGTTATCTTCACTATATCTCACCTCGAAGGAACAAATGACATGAAATGAGACCATCAACAATAAGTAATATCAAGAGATACATGGAATGGCTCAATAATCTCATAATGCTCTCAAATCATAGCTTCAGAGTTTCTAGAAAAGAATCATCATTGTCACAATCATCATAGAAAATTTTTCATTTAACATCATAAGAAGCTTTAAGAGTCACGAACATCTAGCTTTTGAAAACAAGGAGGTTGTAGAAACATTTATGGAATCATAACATAGGAATCATGCTTTTGAAAGAAAGGGACGAGCCTTAACGTACCTTTTTGGTTGCCTTAACTTTAACTACTCAACGCTTGTCCTCCCAGGCTGGTAAATCTATAATCAAGAAAATTTATACTATTGTTAGACTGACTTTTATACGCTTGTCTTAGTCCTTCAAATAAGTCTTTCTAGAATATGCCAAAATTTCGGCAGCATCTCCCCTGTTTATATGCCTAGCCCAAGATCTTAATTCAGCAACCAACAACAACAACATCAATACCAACATTAATCATAATATTCTCAACACCAAAAATACTCCATAAACATCCCATATGGGGTGTATCCCATATTTCCACCAACAAACTATTATACGGCTATTTGACAGTTTTATCTCCGTAAATAAACAAAAATTAACATTAATAATAGGAGATTCATACCTTGCTCCTGATAATATCGCTATATCTTCACTTTTTCCACCTTAAACTTGAACCACACGCGTCGCTATATGATTTTATACTCGCAACTATACGTTGCCTGAACCGGAATTCTGGAATTATAGCTGATTTATGCTTGAAATTTGGGTTTGAGAGTTGGGGAACTTTCTAGAGCATTTTGGAATTGTTTGGAAGAGATTTAGGCTGAAAAAAGAGGGGGCAAGCCCCTTTATATTGGTTCAAATTCGGGTCGGGGTCACTGTAGCAGTACTGTAGCAGGTCGGTACTGTAGTAGTTACTGTAGCACGCGTTTCTGCTCTGTCAGTTGAACTTGTAACGTCCATAATTCTCTGCTCCGATATCATATCGACAAGCGGTTTGTTGCGTTGGAAAGTAGACTCAACTAACTTAATTTTAGGCTTTTGAAACACCTTAAAGCTCTTAATATACTAGGAGATATACCCCTCCAAAATTGACCTAAAATTCTGTATAACATTCTGTCAACTTTTTTCCAAATTTTCGACAAATGTATTTCTTCGATTTGCTTGGTCCCGAACTTTCCCATAGCTTATTATATGAACATAAACCGTCATGACCATAGGATTAGTTCGTATAATATCATACATCCTTGAAGGGAACTCCAGTATCCATACTTAGAACGTCCAACATTTATAAATTTTCACGTACGAAACTACGGGGTGTAACACTCAAATCAAGGAATGAATGTAAATTAAGGACTTAGCATCAAAGCACAACTCTCACGCTTATAAAGAAATTCACATGTATGAACAAAGAACCATAGGCCTGCCCATTATGTACATCTCTACTATTTAAGTGTTCTCGAATAGAATCAAATAGGACTTTAACGGATTGTAATGTTGGCTAGGGGACGGGTAGGAAAACTATTTAATAGTGACTTACACTTCCCTAAACACTTTGCACTTTTAGACCTCGTCACCCATTATTTTCTAATCTTCACTTTATTTTTCAGCCCTTTCTTCATCAATTATTTCACTAGAAATTTTAATCATATCAAGAACGCTTCAATTTTTTTTTTCAAGCACTTTTTCTCCTATTTTTTCATCTTCTTTCTAAGAGGTCCTTTTCATCTCTTTACAACTATCATTGGTCACCATTTGTTTTCACTTGACCATCCCTTTTCTTCAGATTTATCAATTAATGTCACAGTCTATGCTACAGTGCTCAAGGAAGCAGGGTGTGAAAATTAGGGATTCAACAAAAAGGATCAAGGCAAACATATAGCTAACAAATAAAGGCTACAAGCTCAAAGGTGTTATATCCCGTATTTTGTACATTCGGATATTTCAAGATAACCGCGATAAGTTAAGGGCAAGGCTATAATTTTGATCTTGTTTAACACACAAGTTGTTTATGAAAATTTTTGATGTGGAAATATTAAGAAAGGCTAGGGGTAAAAAGGGAAATTCACAAGGTGGCTCATGGAAATATTAAGGAAAATTTGGGGTTAAAAGTGAATTATGGGAAGTTAATAATTCTTGAAAAAAAAAGGGCCAAGTGGCCGTGTAGTGTGGTGTGGGCCTTGGCCCACATGGATGCATAATATAATTAAGATAAAAGATGATAAGTTTATCATATTCTTCATCTTCATCACTTAGAAAATTCAAGAACCTTGGAGAAAAAGAAGAAGAGCTATTCGGCTATGGTAGCCAAAAATTGAAGCCCTCAAATCTTGATCACAAAAAATATTTTCTTCTAGCAATTCAACCAATTGGAAGGTCCTCTTTAACATGGAGTAGTTGTTGGAGCAAACAAAACAGTTATTTGTGCACTTTACCACCCTAGCCAAGTTGAGAAGTGTAGTGAAGAAAGGTAAGGTTTAATCTTCTTCTTATATGTTATAGATGGTTTTTGTATGTTGTAGTATGTAGAAATGAATGAAAATCATGAAATTTTGTATGTTGGGGTGGTGGCCGAATATGGGCTGCTTTGTATGGCAAGGAATGAACTAATTTTATCTAGTATTTTGGTTGTTGTCGTCATGGATTCTATGATGAAAATGAGAGTTTAATGATTCAAATTGAAGTTGAAATTGTTGTGGGCTGTTTTAGAAGCCAATGTGATTTGAATGTAGACTTCTTGTATTTATGGAAAATAATGTTGTTAGTGTGTGAATTATTGGTGTAGTTCATGAATTTGAAAGAAGGAAATGTGTTGTTATTGCTATTGTTGCATTTTGGAGGTTTCGAGTGGAGTGGCATATTGGTTAGATTATTTTGAATATTGTGCGGATTGTTTGAAGTGTTCTTGAGTTTTGTTTGAATGGTTTCGGAATAGTAATTGAGTGTGCGAGCATTGGTGTTAGCTTGATGGTATGTAGTTCAGGTGAATGTAAATGGAATGCCGTCGAATTATGTAAAAGGGAGTTGCTAATGTTAGAATGTGTTTTGAATTAATCGTTGATGTTGTTAATAGGGTTGTTGATGATTTGGCCGAGTTGAATTCTCGGGGTTGTTGAATTTACAGGGGAAATGCTGCCCAAATTTCTGTAGACAAGTGCTAGCTTAGGATTGAATTCCTAAGTACTTGTAGCTAACGTTTGGTATTTAATGACGTTATTGTAGATCTTGGGGAGCCCGAGACTTGAGTTGGGATTAGCTTAGGAAGCGGGCAAGGTATGTAAAGCTTACCCTTTCTTTCTTTTGGCATGTCTTAGATGTAAATAAGATGTGATACAAACCTCGGGGTAACTCCTTTCATAAGATCCGAGCATGTCGACGATTCTTATTCACTTCTTGATGTTACACTCCTAATATAGTCGAACTATGGTCCTTAGGTTTTTTGCATAATTGGATAATTAACGCGTATACAGAATTTTTGTTCTTAAAGGTCTTATGTTGAATAATGTCTCTAACTTTCATAGATGAGCTCGGATCGCTCCGATACATTCTTAGAGAGTTCTAAAGAGAATAATGTTTGTACCTTTCGTAGGCAGTCTCGGATTGCGTTGAATCGTTCGTAAAGGTTCCTATAGTAAAATGCCCATAACTTTCTCACACTAAATCGGATTGACTCGAAACGTGTTTATGATCCTTCAGGTGTCGGTAAGTGTACTTGTCCATCGAGTCTTAAAAATTAATTTATGTGCATATAGTTTCTCACTACTCTGCTCGTGCATACTGTTATTATATCCATCGCCGAGTCCCAGGCTGGTTTTGTCATCGTACGCACTATGTTATATTCGGCAGTATGATGTGTTACGGTTCCCCGAGTCCCCCACTAGCGGGCCGGGTACCGTTTATGTATGTTATGGTGTTATGATGTGTTATGTTGCTATGATGTGTTATGGAGATGTTACGGGGATATGAAATCTTCTGGAGTATGATGTGCTGTGGCGCCAGTGACGGGGTGGCGACCACGTTCCCGAGCCCTATACCTGATTTTGATATGCATTATTTGTATTTCAAAAACAAATATTTTGGTATATTGATTCTTGTACTCGTTTTCCATACTTCTTATTTCAGTTATGATCCTGATTATTGTATTGCACGCTTTATCTACTCAGTACCTATTTCGTACTGACCCCCTTCTTTCAGGGGCTGCGTTTGATTCCCGCAGGTACAGACGCTCGTTCTGGTGACCCGCCAGCTTAGTACACCTATTCTGCTGTTTTGGAGTGCTCCCCATGTTCTGGAGCCAACATTCTGGTACAGACTTTTCCGTTGTATATATGTATGTATATTCCGGGGTACGGCGGGGCCCTGTCCCGCCATATGATACTTTTGTTACTCTTAGAGGCCTGTAGACATGTATGTGGGTCATGGGTCGTTGATGTCCAGTTATGTTAATATAGTTTATGTCTTAAGCGGTTCCATTTGTTGTGACAGCCTTATCGGCTTGTATATCTATCCATATATATATTTTTGGGGCGATGTGTTTTACGACCACCTTGCCGGCTTTTGTGTGATACATCTGTTTACATGCGGCCGCTTGAGACGACGTCTGACC
Organism: Lycium barbarum; assembly: GCF_019175385.1. Taxonomy (NCBI): domain Eukaryota; kingdom Viridiplantae; phylum Streptophyta; class Magnoliopsida; order Solanales; family Solanaceae; genus Lycium; species Lycium barbarum. The sequence continues at coordinate 48,586,322 of NC_083342.1, forward strand.
TTCGTATCTGGATAAGCCATTTGTATGCCGATTCTGGTAAGTGAGTGTGTACGGGTGTCCAGCTCGGGCACTAATCACGACCCACGGGGTTGGGTCGTGACAAAAGGGCTAACTAGTGGTACAATTTATGAAAAGGCTAAAATTTCACAAGACATATCAAAGAAAGCCTATTATCATCATCTAAACAGAGCAACACTTTTTATTTCCCTTCAATAACATGCAGGGCAAGTTCTAGACTAAGATGCAAAACATAGAATATTTGCAAGAAATCCTCACCACACATGGTACAAGTCTTAATCAAGATGGATCAATTCGATTCTAGGACAGATAGGATCATGACGAACTACAAAATAAGAAAAGCTATATACAGTCACAACCATGAGTTTAGGTGTCAGAAAGTCTGCTATGTTTTCGTTACTCAAGCACTCACAGGAAGGTATAACTCAAGCTCAAGCCCAAATATGCTAGTATCAAACAACTCAAAATAGGTTTTTTCTTCTCTCTCCTTTACTACTCCTAAAAAAAATTAATCCTAAGAATAAAAAAAATTACCCAAAGGCCCCCCTTTGAAAAGAACCGAGGCCATAAGAAAACCAAAGGGGGCGGATGATGTATGCCGCTAAAAGAGAAAAAGAAGCTATAAAATAAAAATATAAGAACAAACAAAGAAAAAAAAATCCTTTTGAATTTTTATTAGTTTATATATATATAAGGCTAAGAAGTAAAAAAAATCCTATGGCATAATCCTCCTTGACCTCAAAAATCGGAAGTACCCACCCCACACTTAAAAATATGCATTGTCCTCGATGCATGTATAAACAAGGGTGAAAAATACTCCCTGAGACCCTGTAGGGCCTAGTTAGCAGGAACCTAAACGATATTAAATGCACTATTCCTCTTTTCGAGTATTGCAGATTTCTTCTTTATGACTTGGCTCATTTACTTCAAGTTTAACCACTTCTTCAATTTCACAACTCTTGTTGTGGTCTCTAGAATTTTCGGGCTCATCTTTTAAATTTGAAATCTCTTCTTCAACTACATCATTTTGAGGAATAGGCACATCCATGGAAATTCAAAAAAATTCATCTTCAAGTGATTTGTACATTTCCAAAATGGATTGCCTTTCAATTCAGTTAATCACATTCAGCACGTACATTAAGGCCTACATTATTTATTGTTGATTCCACGTGGGCAAACAATGCTTGTCTTCCAGTCTCATCTCTACAAATCAGCCTTTTATTTATTACAAAATTATGTTTTTTCCTTCTTTTCCAACTTCAATAGTTTTCTGCTCAATTTGTTCCAACTCTCTTCATCATCACACCACTTTTATCCTACATGATAAAAATATAATATTAAGCACAATTTATTATAATTAATACTCAAAAGATGATTAAAAGTGCTAAAATGTGAGGCAATAATGGCTAAATATATGCAAATTTGGCCGAACATCATCGATGAGTTTTGGCTCAAGTTCAAGGGGTAAAATGAAGATATTGCAATATTAACGGGAGTAAGGTATGAATCTCTTCTTATTAATGTCAGTTTCGGTTTATTTACGGATATAAAGTTGTTAAATATTTGTATAACGAGTTGGTTAGTTGTGGAACTTGGAAACCATCGTGTGGGATGTTTATGGAACATGATGGTGTTGGAAATGATGTTGTTGATGTTAGTGTTGTTGTTGTTGTTGTTGGTTGCTAGATTGTGATTTCAGGCTAGGCATATAAACAGGGGAGATGCTATCCGAATTTCAACAGATTTAAAATGAATTTTAATTAAATGCTTGAGATAAGTGTATGTTGGTGCGCCTAACAATTGTATGAATGGTCTTATATGTAGATTATGAGATTACGAACGATCATAACTAGATTGCAAGACAGGAGATAGGTTAGAAAGTCAGAAAGTAAGCTTCCAGGTATGTTAAGGCTAAACCTTTCTTTCTTAAGGCATGATTCCTTTGTTATGAACCTATACATGATATCTTCAATAACCTTGTTTCTAAAAGTACCAAAGCTTACAGTTCCCGATGTTCTGGTGATATCCTTGAGCTTGTTTCATGGCTATTGATGTTATTCATTGATGTTAATCTCATCATATGACTTTGTTCCTTCAAGGTGAGACGTGTTCATGATGACAGTTCCATAATAATAATCCAATGAGTTTAGGAACAGGTTCTTAAGGAATGATTAATAGGACATAAATAGAGTGCTAGCAGAGGATCTCTAATGATGCATTTAATGTTCGAAGAGAGGTTCATGTTGTATCTTCGGATTTGGTTATAGTCTACTCAAGTGGGAAGAAGTACTAATGGCTTGAGCTGTGCTTATAAGTCTTATGTGATTATGTAGACCCTACGGGTTAAGTGATGACTGCGGAAAGTGTATAAAGATTGCTTGTAGAAGTTTAATTATGATGTTGATTATAATTACCACTGGTCAACGACCAGTTGGGCAGATACTACCACAGTGCTACGGCCGGTTGGACAGATATGTGTTTACCACCATGCTACGGCTGGTTGGGCAGTTATTACCACCGAGCTACGGCCGATTGGGCAGTTGCGCTCTACCGTCGGGCGATAATCGGACGGGCAGTTATTACCACCGTGCTACGGCCGGTCAGGCAGTTATCACTGATCGGTTGGGCAGTTAGCACCAGGACAGTAAGTAAGTTAGAGATACAGTATTGTCCATAGATGCAGTTAAAGATACAAGAGTATTAAGAGACATGCGTACCAGATTCTCTCATCAGTAAGTCAGAAGTGCCAGGTTGATTCTTATCCTCTTTCTTTGTGGCATATGTTAATTATATTACATTTCTTCCTTACATAATCGGTACATTATTCGTTCTGAAGTCCTTTCTTGTGGCCGCTACGTTCATACCCGCAGGTGTAGACAGACAGGACGAGGATCTACTGTAGTGGGCTGCTTTCAGGTACCAATTTTGATTGGTGGGCTCCATTACTTCCTGGAGCATTACCGAGTCTGAGTTGTATATGTGTTTTGTGACAAGAGGGTATATCGATGGCCCTTTCCCGACTTGTGTACTTCAGGCATGTTCATAGAGGCTTTGCCGACAGATTCCTTTGTACAACTCAGTTATGTTTTGTTACTGGATATGTGGACATCGCAGGCCCATTGCATATATACGTACGCATGATATTATCTTCATAGTTGGCTTTCTTGGCCTTATTTTGCCGTTTGAGACATAGAGGATGCGAGTTGTCAGTTGGTTCGCTCGGTTTCCGTAAGGTGTTGGGTTCCAATCACGCCTCACCAAGGTTGGGGCGTGACAAAATGGTATCAGAGCAGGTCTGTCCTAGGGTTGTCTGCAAGCTGTGTCTAGAAGAGTCTTGTTTATGGTGTGCAGTGCACCACACTTATAAACAGGAGACTGCAAGGCATTTAGGAAGATTTCCTTTCTTTCCTATTTTAGATCGTGCGATAGAACCGTGTTATGAGAATTTTCTTTCTCCTGACCATATGTTGTGATTTTAGCAATGTCTATGAAGAGAAAAGCAACGGCAGCCCAGAAGGGCAAGGCAGTGGCCGGAAGAAGGACTAAGGTCCCTAAGAGTTTAACATTCAAGGACGAATGTTTTTAAGGGGGGGGGGGGGGGGGGAGGATGTTACACCCCGTACTTTTATAGAAGCACTTATTAAATTTGAACCTAAGTATGTTGACCTATGGCTAAGTAAAACAACTTCGGATTATGAGGAATGAAGCATTATTAAGTATACTGTATGAGTAAAGGATGAATTACGATCTCGTAAGTTGTAACCGGGAAGAACAACCTTGGAACCAAACGACATGACTATTATCAAATATGATTAATGATAAATATCATGTATGGAGAGTTTCGGAAAGTTCCGTGACCAAGCAAATCGAAGAATATAAGTTTGTCAAAAATTTGGAAATTGGTAGAATTTTGGACACAAATTTGGGCTAACTTTGGAGGGGTATATCTCCTAGTATATTAGGAGTTTCAAGGTGTTTCAAAAGCCTAAAATAAATTTCGTCGAGTCTGGTTTCCAACGCAACAAACCGCTCGTCCATACGACATCAAAGTAGAGAATTATGGACGTTACAAGTTAGGCTGACAGAGCAGAAACGCGTGCTACAGTAACCGAACTGCTACAGCAGTCCCGCTGCTACAGTACCCGACCGACTTTAAAATCTTATAAAAGGGGTTTTACCCCTCTTTTTTCATCCAAACACCTCTCAAAATATCCCAAACTCTCTATAATAATCCCTAACTTCCGTTCATAGAATTGTAGCGCAAATTAAATGAAATCTCCAGATTTATGTCTGAACAGCGTATAGTTGTGTTTATAAAATCGTATACCGATGATTTTTGGCTCAAGTTCAAGGGGGGAAATGAAGATATTGCAATATTAATGGGAGTAAGGTATGAATCTCTTCTTATTAATGTTAGCTTCGGTTTATTTACGGATATAAAGTTGTTAAATAGTCGTATAACGAGTTGGTTAGTTGTGGAACTTGAAAACCATCATGTGGGATGTTTATGGAACATAATGGTGTAGGAAATGATGTTGTTGATGTTGGTATTATTATTGTTGTTGTTGGTTGCTGGGTTGTGATTTCGGGCTAAGCATATAAATAGGGGAGATGCTGCCCGAATTTCGGCAGATTTTAAATGGATTTTAATTAAAGGCTTGAGATAAGTGTATGATGGTGCGCCTAACAGTAGTATGAATGGTCTTATATGGAAAACACGAGACTACGAACGATCATAACTAAATTTCAAGATAGGAAGATAGGTTGGAAAGTCGGAAAGTAAGCTTCCAGGTATTTTAAGGCTAAACCTTTCCTTCTTAAAGCATGATTCCTTTATTGTGAACCTATACATGATATCTTCAATAACCTTATTTCTAAAAGTACCACAGCTTACAGTTCCCAATGTTCTGGTGATATCCTTGAGCCTTTTTCATGGCTATTGATGTTATTCATTGATGTTGATCTCATCTTATGACTTTGTTCCTTCAAGGTGAGACGTATTCATGATGACGGTTCCATAATAATAATCCAATGAGTTTAGGAACAGGTTCTTAAGGAATGTTTTATAGGACATGAATAGAGTGCTAGCAGAGGATCTCTAATGAGGTATTTAATCTTCGAAGAGAGGTTCATGTTGTATCTTCGGATTTAATTATAGTCTAGTCAAGTGGGAAGAAGTACTAATGGCCCGAGCTGCGCTTATATGTCTTATGTGATTATGTAGGCCCTACAGGTTAAGTGATGACCACGGGATGTGTATAGAGATTACTTGTAGAAGTTTAATTATGATGTTAATTATAATTACCACTAGTCTACGAGCAGTCGGGCAGATGTTACCACCGTCCTACGGCCGGTTGGGCAGATATGTGTTTACCACCATGCTACGGCTGGTTGGGCAATTATTACCATCGAGCTACGGACAGTTGGGAAATTACCACTGATCAGTCCGGCAGTTGCGCTCTACCGTCGGGCGATAATCGGACGGGCAATTATTTCCACCGTGCTATGGCCGGTCGGGTAGTTAGCCCTGATCAGTTGGGTAGTTAGTACTTGTCACGACCCAAACCCCGTGGGCCGCGACTGGTACCCTAACTGGATACCCATACGTACCTATCTGATCGAATTCGAATCATACAAATTTTATATTATTTTTTTTTCCGTTTCAAAACAGAAGTACGGAAATAGGCCGATACAAAAACGGCACGCGCGCAACCATACGTATATATACATATATACCTGAACATACAGACATTTACAGATAAGCCGATGAGGCTAACATACAGACGAAACCCGTAACCCACATATCCATCTACAGGCCTCTACAGACATACAGAATCATATGACGGGACAGGGCCCCGCCGTACCCAGAATATACACACATACGGAGTACACAGAAGACAGAAAATATATACCAAAAGATATGCTCCGGGTCAAAGGAGCTCTTCAAAAAGCAGAGTCGGAAACCTACGCGGGCGGCGTATCACCTAGTGCGTCTGTACCTGCGGGCATGTAGCGCAGCCCCCGAAGAACGGGGGTCAGTACGGAAAATGTACCGAGTATGTAAAGCAGAAACGTAACAGATATAAACATAGTCCGAACTAGAGTCACAGAAATATAACGGGCAAAATCATAAGTCAAACTAACGGACAGAATTATGATCCAGACAGACATATAGAATCGTTTTACACAAATGAACAGAATTATAGTTCGGACAGACAGACGGAATCATAATACGGACAGACGAGCAGAATCTGAATCCATACGGACATACAGAAGCAGAAGCCATACGGACATACAGAAATAGTCGTAACACAGACGGACAGACAGTAGTATGACGGACAGAATTATGCATGCAGAGTAGCACAGAGTCATACAAAGGCGTGTGCTTTATAAATACAGATGGCACACGCATATATTCATACAGATCCCGGCCCTGTCTGGGGGCGCGGTAACAGAACCCGGCCCTCTTAGTACGGGACGCGGTGGACAGACAGAATCAAATCAGATCATATGCCATCCTGGCCGCCATCCCCATACACAGATCATACAGACATACAGATCCCGGCCCGTACGCCGAGGGACGCGGTGAACAATGCAGAGAATTATGCACGATAACAGAACCTGGCCCGGGTCGCAGTGAAAGAATGCATTGAGACAGACACGAATCGATAAATGAGAAACCACCTACCTACAGACTCAACATACAGACTCGATCAAATTGAAGGGTGCCAAACGGCGAGCCAAAATCAGAATATCCAGATAGTATGCATAGTACGCGCCTATATCCTAGTTGGGAAGGCACGACAGATTATTATCAGAATGGGATTCTCAACTGTTCAGAAATCATATTGTATAAATTACACAAAAATAGCCATAATATACATAAAACAATAGTTCAGAAGTTTTTTTTTTGGAGAACATCGGACCAAAACAGATGTATTTTAAAACCGTACCGGGAGTATCGGGCCTTGTGGGCCCACCTCGGACCCACCCGAGACTACATACGTAAATTATTGATAATTGACCTTATGAGGTCACCCATACTCATTCGGAAGTGTTCCGACTCCGTTTGGGGAAATTTTTGTGCAAAATCTCACTTTAAGGACAATTTGTAAGAAAATAGGTTCAATTGAATTGAAGGAATTGGAGCGGTTTTCCGTCTCGAATTCCGGGGAACGGAGTCGGACTTAAGGCTCGCGGTCGAGCCTACCACATCCAGGACATGCCTAGGAACGTAGAGAAGTGCTTCACATACCTCGATGGCGCCTTATGCTCTCTTGGCGTCAATCCAAATTTCGCCCAAAATCTGGAAATGGTCAAGTTTACCATTTGGTTAGTTCCATTCTTTCAGTATTCTAACTTTACACATAATTGCCTACCGAAATTTCGGCAGCATTTCCTCTGTATATACGACATCTCCGAGACTTAGCTCGGCTCAATTTAGCAACACAACAACCCAGAGGAGACATCCAAACAACAACAAACATCAATAACCACTAAATCATACGCTATGGCATTATTAGCCACCCTTCGACACGACGAATCATCTTTCGTTTCAAGCTTACATTTCCAACCAAAACTTATTATTTTCATACCATTATCCATCAAAATCATTACGACACACATCGGAGGAATCCATAACATGTTCACATAATATTCACAAGATATTCATAAAATTCACAAACATTCAACTTTCCATCAAGTCACTACTTTTCCAATCCCTTCCTAACTTTCAACATGCAAACTCATCAACACATTTTTATATTCCAAGTTCATTGTCATAAGCATAATTTGCCTCTTAACACTTTCATTTTCACTTATACACAAATCATAACAAAGTTCAATAATTTCCTTCAACAACTTAATAACCAATCTTCCATAACAACACAATTAACATGCTAACAAGATTCAATTCACCTTAACTCAATTAGCATACAACCAAAAATCAAATTCATATTTCATATCAAACCTAGCACCACACGGCCACCTCCCACACTTCCAATTTTTCACTAATTCATTCCACTTTCCTTTCTAATATAATTCCCATCATATTACAACTAGATTACAACAAGAATTCAAGCCATTAAAATCATGCAATTTCATGTACATATTCGGCCAACACACCCCTAGTTCCAACACACAAAATTTCAATGTTTTTCATTCATTCACACATACTACAACATACATATACCATTTATAACACAACAAAAGCATGAAATTCTCACCTTTCTTCAAGCCCTTCACTTGGAGGATGAAAGTGTTTTCTTGCCACAATATTTATACCAACTTGAAGAGAACCTTGAGCTTAGTACAAATCTCACAAAACTTGGATTTTTAGAGCAAAGATTTGGCTCCCAAAATTTTTCTTTCTTTTCTCTCTTCTTTTCCTCCTAAACCCGAAATGCCTTTTTTTTTTTTTTTCCTTTGGTTTTTGCTTTGCTTCTTGAACCTTCTTAGGATAAGTATACTTATAATTCCACATGGAAATTAATCACTTAAGGGGCTTGGACCCTTTGGCCGGTTGGGCCTCCCCTTGTTGGGCCTTGTTTCATTAATTTTTTATTGAGCCTAAATTGGTGGTTACATATTGTAATTCATGGGGCAAGTTTCCAAAATTCCAATTTTTGCCCTTGGCCACCTTTCGTAATTCCACACCATTGTTTTTATACCCTACACATTCATACCAAGAAATGTCCAATTGTGGCCTTATCCATTACAAGTCAATTTACCTTGAATTTTTCGAATACACAAAAATGTCAGATGTAACAGTACTAGGACAGTAAGTAAGTTAGAGATACAGTATTGTCCATAGATGCAGTTAAAGATATGCGAGTATTACGAGACATGCGTACTGGATTCTCATCGGTAAGTCAGAAGTACCAAGTTAATTCTTATCCTCTTTCTTTGCGGCATATGTTGATTATATTACATTTTCACCTTACATACTCGGTACATTATTCGTACTGACGCCCTTTCTTGTAGACACTACGTTAATGCCCGCAGGTGTAGACAGACGGGACGAGGATCTGCCGCAGTAGGCTGCTTTCAGGTACCAGTATTGATTGGTGGGCTCCATTTCTTCCTGGAGCATTGCCGAGTCTGAGTTGTATATATTTTTTTGTGACAAGAGGGTATGTCGGGGGCCCTATCCCGACTTGTTTACTTCAGTCATGTTAATAGGGGCTTTGTAGATAGATTCCTGTGTACAACTCAGTTATGTTTTGTTAGTGGATATGTGGACGTCGCAAGTCGATTGTATATGTACGTACGCATGATATTATATTCAAAGTTGTCCTTCTTAGCCTTATTTTTCTGTTTGAGACATAAAGGATACGAGTTGTCAGTTGGTTCGCTCGATTTCCATAAGGTGCCGGGTGCCAATCACGCCTCACTAAGGTTGGGGTGTGACACCTATGATTTTGAACTTAATTGTTAACCTGGTTTGCTACAAGTGTAATGGTCAAATACTGGGTTATGAGATGGTTTGAACAGGTTACAAAGTTGCTTAAAAGGTAGGTGTTTGTCATCATCAAAAAAGGGGAATTTGTTGGCATAAAGCCATGCGTGAAATTTTGATGATTGACAAAGTGAACCAATAAAAAGAAGCCAAGTCTAGATACATGTGATAATTAAAAAGGTAATTAAACAATGCTAGACAGTTGGTTGAGATGAAGCAGAGGTTCAGAACATATGTAACAGGCCTGGTAAAAGCAAGAAGCACAGGATGGTTAGAACAGGTCCACAGACGTGTTCCATTGTAAAAAAGCTACAAAAAAGAGCATACACATGAACCCAGATAGCACACATATGTTCCAACGAAAAGACAAGTGTAATGATCAGATTAGACAGAAAATGAACCATCCACATACATGATCTAATAGAACAACCATAAAAACATGTTCTGTCTCAAAGATTCATCAGGTACAGATGATAGATGAATCAAAAGAGACAAGATCATGAGGAGAAAACGTGAAAATGACTCAGAAGTATTTTGTTAAAGTAAAGAGAGTTTTAGACTAAACATATGAACCACGTCTGTAAACAAGTTTCAACACAGAGCAAGAACATGATCAGGATCACAGAGCTGGACAAGGCTGAATACATGATTTATTCAAGCAATGAATATATCTATGTGAAGAAATACAGACACAGAGCAAAGAGCATGATGCTATGAAACAGGTCTGTCGACATGTTACATCATCCATCACAAAAGCAGGCTCAACATAGATTAGGAGGAATGAATGAGAATAGGATGATGAAACAGGTTCGTGAACATGTTCTATCTCAAACAGTGTAGAGATTTAGAGGCAGACGAACCAGGTGGATGAAACAGGTTCGTGAACAGGTTCCAGCGTAAGTCCTACCGTAACTAGCATTTGCAGTTTCATGGTAAAGACTTGGTGGTCAAGATTATAGGATTCCTTTCCATAATTAAACAAGGTTCTTCAGACTCTTACAAGGACAATGAAGTCAATCCAAAAGGCAAGAATTCCAATTCAACACAAACCTTAATATATCTCATAGGCCTATTCGAAAAGGGTTTTGTGTTTGCTGACTGGGTGTACACTCAATGCTATATGTATCCATGTAATGACCCTTCAGGTCATTATAGGAAATTAGGACTCCGTTGGGAATTTTGAGGCCGCGAATGGATTCGTATGGCATATTTTTTGTATGTGTGCTTGTTTTATGTTATGTTTTTGAGGCCTTGGATGAAATGTGGGGTGATAGGGAGAAAACCTGGACAAAATCGAGCTCACTGCCCAAAACTTACCGCTGTGGCAGTAGGATGACCGCTATACCAGGCGGTACCGCTATAGCGGTGGGTAGACCGACATAGTGGTCACTGGGAAATCGTGGTGGGCGGCTATAGCAGTACCGCTGCAGCTGCGTGATGACTGCTGTAGCGGTAGACGTAAAAATAGTAGCCAAATTTTATATACTCAATTTTATTTTCTCTTTTCACAAAACACCAACACACTTCCCAACAAACGCCTAGAGAGAATTTTCAAGCTGGGGCAAAATAACTTTATGAGGTAAGTTCATTGATTTCCATTCTATTATTCCCTTCTCCTTCATTATTGTAATCATCTTCATGGGTCTTTAATGGTGAAATTGAAGTAGAAACCCTAGAATGTCAATAGACCTTCTAAACTTGATGGGTTATGGTTATTATCACTTAGTTATCATCTAAATGCATTGGTTAGTTGCTCTTGATCATAAATTGAATTATTAGTGACATAAACTAACTGATTGCAGACCTAGGGTTCTATAAAAGTGGTATCTTTACCATAAAAACTATTTGTAATGGGAATATTGATAGAATATTGTTATAAAATGATGATTAATGATTACTAAGGGCCTTGATAGGTTGGTTGTCACCTGAAAAATCATCCACCCCTTGGAATGGGGTAAGAGAAGGGTATTCTTGCTTGGTACTTGTGAATTGAGTATCGTGACTCATTTAGCCTTCTATTTCTAGACTTTGAGCGTTCTGAGGCTTTAACCAAAGGAAAGGTTGTAGCAGAGTGACTTGCATTGTTCCAGCTCTACTTTGAGGTAGGTTACGGTCTACTTGAGTTAAACTTTGGTTAGTTGATTGTATGTTTTGTGATTTCCTTAGGAGAAAGCATGTTTAATTTTCATGCATGATATTGTGTGGTTAAACTCCTATGTGAATGCGAATTGAGTGTTTGTGTAGGCTTCATGCCATTATTCCTGTGTGATTAAATCTGCAGTGGATGTATTGTGATAAGAAGCTAATATAATCTTCTCGATGGTATTATGATATGAAATGAAGAGTTGAGTATTGATACTGAAAGGTAAGAAACACTATTCTGTAAGAGGTATGGAAAGGTACAGATGTGACCTAGATTATGGGCTCGTGGTTCGAGGTTAGTTCCGGAAACGAGAGGTACATTGATATGTCCCGCGTTCGAGGTTCATTCTAGAGTGGAGGTTTATGCTCGAGTCCAAGGAGTGGATCTGTAACGAGTGGTACTTGGACACCATGGGTCCCCTGTAGGTCATGCCTACTGAGCTATAACATCAGATAGCATGTGCGTATAACGAGTGAGGTTATCGTGGTAAATTTAGTTCCGTTGAGGCTTACGTTATTGTGATACTTGATATCTTGGTGATTTGATTGTGATTGTCCATGGTTGACTTGCTGTGATTTATTGATAATTGTGTCTGTTGACTGGCTTGTTTTATTCTATTGATTTTATGAAATATACATGATACTAATCTTATGATTTTATGAAATATGCATGATACTAATCTTAGTCGGACTATGATATCTACCAGTACATAGTGTTTATACTGATACTACCTTGCTGCATTCGTTTGAGTGCAGATTGTGATACAGAGACCGCTATTCGCCCTCACATCTAGCATAGAGGACATTTGCTGACAGATTTAGGGTGAGCTTCTTCCCATGCTAGGTCGTCCGCAGATCTTCTTGCTATGATGTCTTTTCGTACTCTGGACATTATGGTTAATTATTTGTTAGACTTCAGTTCCTAGACATGTTTTAGATTAGAGTTTTGTACAATGACTTTCGAATTTTAGGGATTTGTAATAATTAGAACTTCCGCACTTATTTCAGTATTTTATGGCAAGACATATTTTGTTTATTTAATGAATGAATGAGTATAATCATTTGATTTGGCTAATTTAAAATCGGATATAAACGAATAGATCTCTCGTGTGTTAGTTCGCCTACTAAGTTTTAGTTGGGTGCCAGTCATGGCGGGTTGGTTCGTGACAGAGTTGGTATCAGAGCTTTATGTTCATCGATCTCATCGTACAAGGACATTTCTAGCAGAGTCTTGTAGATCGGTACGGAGACGTCTGTACTTATCTTCCAGAGGCTGCCGGACACTAGGAAAATTCCTTTTTCTTTCTTCTTTCATGCTACTTGATTCCAATTTGTATATGCTGATTCAAATTGGTATCTGACTATCCTTCATTCTATAGCAGATGGCGAGAACACGCATGACAGCAGTTAGAGGTAGGGGTGGAGGCAGAGGAGCTGGCAGAGGGGTGGCCCCAGGTGGGGGCGGCATTCTAGTGGTTGACCTCGTGCCTTATGTGGTTCCTAATGAGGTAGCAGGAGATGCAGCCGCACCAGCCCAGCCATCAGCAATACCAGTTCCACTAGGAGCTGAAGCTGCTCAAGGTATACCAGATGCTATGGCATAGGTGTTGCATTGATTACATGGGTTAGCACAAGCCGGAGCTATACTAGCGGGTCCAGCAGGTAGGGGCGTAGGAGTAGTGGCCCCAGGTCCAGATAGAGCACAAGCTCCGGGGGTTCAGCATGCAACAGCAGTGGCACCTCGCTTGGATGAGGTTCCGGGTTTTGAGGCCTTCCTGAGGCCAGTTGCAGGGCCACTGATAACTGGCGAGGAACATGATCTGTTTTGCAGGTTTACTAAAATGAAGTCTCCTGTATTCTATGGTACTGAGTTGGAGGACACCTATTAGTTCATCATCGACTGTCACGAGAGGCTCCATAAGATGAGGGCCGTGGATAAGTACGGGGTGAAGTTTGTGACCTTCCGGTTCTTGGGTGATTCTAAGCTTTTCCGGAGGCTTATCTAGAGTGTAGGCCAGCTGGGTCTCTCCGTTGACTTTCGTTCAGTTTTACTCTGTGTTTCTGGACAAGTACGTTCCGCGTACTCCGAGGGATCAAAAGAAGGATGAGTTCGCTACTATTGGTTAGGGGGACTCGTCGGTTGCTGTATATGTGTCCTGTTTTCACTTCATTTCCCATTATGCTATTCAATTTCTTCCCACTGAGGGGTAGAGGATACGACGGTTCGTAAAGGGGTTGAACACTGGGCTTCAGTTATTGGCTCTTCAGCTTATAGCCACTGGGGCTTCATTTCAGGAGATAGTGGAATGTTCGTATCGTTGAAGGGATTAGGCAGGAGAGCTATGCAAAGCAGGTTAAGAAGAAGACCCGTAAGGGTGGGATGTTCAGCAATTCCTTCTCGAGGGGTCAAAGTTCGCAGGTATATTCAAGGCGTCTGGTTCAGTCCGCGATGCAGGTGTCAGCTGGGGGCCCATCAGGGGCAAATTATTAGGCTTCCGGTCAGCATGGAGGCTACACTGCCTCATCAGCTTCTGTTCAGCAGCCTACACTGGACCGTGCTTGCTTCAAGTGTGGTGAGATAGGGCATATTAAGTGGTATTGCCCCAAAATTAGACAGAGTGGGCAGGGGACTCAGTGTCAGGCTCCCCAACCTCCATTTGCACCAGATCGAGAGGGTAAGGATCGCGCACAGGCAGCGCAGGGCAACCACAAACCGAGGCGGTCCTCAGGCAGGTAGAGGCGGAAAGCAGCCCGGCAGGGGCGGGGCTCAGACTGGTAAAGGTAATCGCGGTGGCTCACAGGCGACAGGAGGGCGCGGTCATTTGTACGCATTTCCAGGTAGACCCGAGGCTAAGGCCTCCGATGTGGTTATCACAGGTACTATCTCAGTTTATGACTGTATGGCTTCTGTTTTGTTTGATCTGGGTTCTACTTTTTCCTATGTGTCTACCTATTTTGCTATGAGTCTGGATATGATGTGTGATACCTTTGACACCCTTATTTATGCATCTACTCCTGTTTGGGACTCTGTGGTGGTGGATAGCGTTTACCCTGGGTGTGCAATTATTTTTATGGGGTATAGTACTTGGGTGGATTTAATGATCTTAGGCATGGTAGACTTCGATGTTATTTTTGGTATGAGTTGGTTATCCCCGCATTATGCTATACTTGATTGCCATTCTATGATTGTTACACTAGCCATGCTCGGGGCACCTAGACTCGAGTGGAAGGGTAACCTTAGTCCCCTCCCTAAGATAGTAATATTCTTTGTTCGTGCTAGGAAGCTAGTAGAAAAGGATTGTCGAGCTTATCTGGCACATATCCGTGACACCAGTGCAAATACTCCACCCCTTGATTTGGTTCCAGTAGTACGCGAGTTTGCGGATGTAAACTAAACATGCTTTCTCCGTACTCAGAAAATACAAAGTTATCTTTCTTGCTCATTTACAGTGTTTCATTTAATAATTTCTTCACATTACTACATCATAAAAACTTTGTACAATTACTGGATTAGCCCTCAAGATTACTGATTAAGTCACTAATTGTTTTTTCTTTCATCATTGACGATCTCATAATAGGCTTGATTACCAAAGACAAAGGATTCATCAGTAAAATCTTTACTGATTTCTTGCTAACAAGTAAGATTCATCCAACCCTATTAGGAATTGAAATAACTTTAGTTTCTTAAGATGTAGCACAAAGTCTTTTGACTTCTCAGTCACATGGAGGTGCAGGGACCAAAGCTTCAAATTATTTTCATAAATCTTTGACTGTAAATAGTACACTTGACACAGAGGAAGTTCCTTGATTCAACGTTGCGATTTCTTTATGTAAGTTAAATGTTCTTGACTAATTTGAGCCGAATGTCTATCGAAAACAACCTCTCTAACTCCACAAGTAGAGATAAGATCTTCATACACACTACCCTCTCCAGACCCCACTTGTGACATTACATTGAGTTTTTTTTTATTGTTGTTTTTGTAAACTTTCTTGAACCATGTACCTTATTAGACCTTTCAAACATATCTTCCCATACTGGCTGTGTACTCGAAGAATACATTATACCACCTAAAAAACCTTTAGCTACAGATGTTCATGATCCAAGAAAGTACTATAGCATTGACACTTTTCTAGTGCAGACTGCCTAAATTTGGAAACTTATCTTTTGTGCATATATCATCAAGAATTCTAAATTTATTTCTTTCTATCAAGGAAATTCTCATAGACCTATACCGCATAGAATAGTTTTCAACACCCGTCAATAGAAAAGAAATGATCTAAATGCCACTTACATCCGAAGAATGAGAAATAACGGATGCTTGTAGTCAATTCCTAGAGCCAGAGCTGGTTGGGACTTTGATTCGTCTATTTACCATTAATCTACATTCCCGGAATCTGGAAGAACTTCATAGATTTTGAATCAGAGAAACAACAAGTTTGTAGAGATCGAACTCACGGTAAAACTTGATTTAGTAACTTGATTTAGTAACTTGAAGGTCCGTGACACCATTAAATTGGACCAAATGTAGAATTGATGAACCCTAATTGAGTGTAGAACAAGAAGAATGAACATGAATGAGGATAGAGGACGAAATCTGTATTCAATAATCTAATCTGGATTACACTATACACACGATAATATAGTGTTCACTAATTAACTTAATTGATGCTAACTAACTAACTAACTGGTAAAAGGGGGTTGCTCAAGCGGTAAGCACCTTCCACCTCCAACTCTTAAATTATGAGTTCGAGTCACAAGGGGAAGCTTATGGGGGGAAAGAAACCAACTAATGGACTCATGGATATCTAATTAAGTAATTACATTGTTTAGCTGAAAGCGTAGGAAAATATTATTCTTCCCTTATACTTAAGTGATCTCCTCTTCTTTTCTCAATAGCTTAGTAAGATCGCCTATGGGTAGTGACTCATCGGGTGCCCCGTCACCGAATTGTATACGGTAAAAATCAGACACGCGCTAAACTGGTGAGACCCGGAACCGGAGGAACGCTTGGACCGGAGCCAAGGAAGGGCATCATTTGATCCGGTTTCCTCATGACCGAGTTGGTAGTTTCCGTGGTCCGTTTGGTCGTGGGCGATGGTCCGTTTATTCGTGGCCGTTGGTCCGGCAGATCCGTTGCGCGATTGCCACGCGTCGATAACGTCCTGCCATGCTCAACTGCCAATCGTACGGGTGTCAGACCGTACGGCCAACCTAACCCAACCTAATCCAAGTTAGGGTTTTTCTTTATTTTTAGTTTTCTCTTATTGTACGGAGCCCATGAGGCAACACTATAAATAAGGGCCATTGCCCACTTTTAAGGGGTTGGCTCCTTAACATCAAGAACATTCTTTTGTACTAGAAATATATACAAATCTCTCTCATTATCATGTTGCAATCCGAATTCATTGTGTTCATCTCTACTACATTTCTTCAATCAAGTAACACACATATATTAGTAAACATACAAGTATATAACAAACCACCGATTATTAGTTGCTTCTTTATAGTACATTCATATATTTCTTTTCTCTATCAAAGGGATTCAAGGCATAACCACATATCCTATACCTTACCCACAAATTTAATTGATTATCCAAATTCGGGGTAAACAGCTTGGCGCCCACCGTGGGGCTAGGATAATAGTGGTCTTTTACCTTGATCTCTACCTTACCCATCAAAATCCAAAACATCTTCTGTTCGTCACTAAAAAAACGGACTAAATGGCTGACAGTGGGCAATCTGGTCACGTCAACAACAAGGAGATCGTGGCCGAAAACGAAGGCAGCGGTCCACGAGGATTGCCAAACCCCGCTGATCCTAACCCCGTTAATTCGAGGAAGGGCCTTAACCATAAAAACAACGTGGAACAGGAGAATGCCGCCCAGCCGGCTACCGACCCTTTAAATACACACAATTCGATTACTTTGTCCTAGACTCAGGGCCGGAAAGAACCGGAAGCAAGCCCCAAATGATAATATTGACTTACGTTTAATTTTTGAAATGTTGCAGGAACAGAGAGCGGCGATTGCCGAACAGGGAATCGCGATAGCCCGGTTGAAAAACGGAAAAGATAAAACGACCTCGGAGGAGGCGAAGGGTGCTACCGAACTCGGGAAAGATGAGGCATGGATGGTCGAGGGAAATGGGTCCGGAGCTGGTTCCACCACTGAGGTTCTGAAAATGCTCGAGACTTTAGCAAAGCTGGTAGACTCGACCGAAAAAAGGGTGGGAACGTACAACTCTTGGGTTGAACAAATCCCGGGGGCTCTGCCTTTACGGAAAGGGCCGGATTCGAAGAGGTACATCCAAAGGCCTTTTCCTCCGAGTGCAGCTCCGAAACTAATCCCGAAGAGGTTCAAAATGCCGGATATCCAGAAATATGATGGCACAACGGACCCGCATGAGCACGGAACCTCATACACCTGCGCTATATAAGGAAATGATATGGAGGAAGATGAAATTGAATCGGTATTGCTGAAGAAGTTCGGGGAAACTTTGTCAAAAGGGGCATTGACATGGTACGACCATCTGCCCGAGCATTCGATCACTTCATTCGAAATGCTCGCTGATGCCTTCATAAAAGCTCACGCCGTTGCCAAGAAGGTGCATGCTCGTAAGGCAGATATTTTCTATATAACCCAGAGAGATGATGAATTACTGCGTGAATTTGTCAACCGATTCCAAATGGAATGAATGGAACTCCCCCCGATTCCAGAAGAATGGGCTGCACAAGCTTTCACAAAGGGGCTCAATGTTCAGAGCTCAACGGCTTCGTTCAAATTAAAGGAAAGCTTGCTGGAGTATGAGGCTGTGACATGGGCTGATGTCCATAACCGATACGAGTCAAAGATTCGGGTGGAGGATGATAAATTCGAACTTCCCCCGGGGCCAATAAATGTGAACAAAAGTTTTGAGAGACCAAGGAAAGGTGACAAAACGAATGCCGAGCCGTTGAGGGAGAGGTATCGGCCATATTCCCATTAAGAGAAGCCAAGCTTTAGGTCGGAGAAATCAAGGGTTAGCCCAAGCCATTTCTCCGGTCGGGGTAATAAACGGGTCGAGCGCCAGTCGAACAGTCGGGGTCTCCGCTGGCAACAAGGATTTTCCAAAGATATCAGAGTACAACTTCAACGTCTGTACCTCGGGCCTCGTGTCAGCTATTGGCCGTGTCCCGGATGTAAGATGGCCGAGACCTCTAAGGTCGGATCCGGGCCAACGAGACCCGAGCATGGTGTGTGAATACCATGGAACCCATGGTCACAGAACCGAGGATTGTTGCCAGCTAAAAGATGAGGTAGCACGGTTACTGAAGAACGATCATCTCCGAGAATTGCTGAGTGAACGAGCCAAACGTCACTACAAGGAAAGGGAGACTCATAAAAGGGATGAGCCAGTAGAATTCCAGCATATAATCAACATGATTGTTGGGGGTACCGATGCCCCTCGAGGGCCGGTGATGAAATGGGCCAAGGTTTCTGTTCGCAAAAAATGCAGCCGGGATTATTTACTCGAGGGTTCTATCTCTTTTAGCAACAAGGATGCAGAAGGAATCATTCAACCGCACAATGATGTATTGGTAATTTCTATTCTTATCTTTAAAATTCATATTAAACGTATTTTGATTGACCCAGGTAGCTCGGCCAACATCATCCGGTGGAGAGAGGTCGAACAAGTAGGGTTGCTCGATCAGGTCATACCGGTATCCCGGGTACTCAGCGGGTTCAACATGGCGAGCGAAACCACAAAGGGGTAGATCTCACTACCGGTCCACATCGATGGCACTATCCAGCAAACGGTGTTCTATGTAATCAAAGGGGACATGCAGTACAATGCATTGCTGGGTAGACCTTGGATACATAGCATGAGGGCCGTGCCCTCAACATTACATCAGCTGCTGAAATTTCTGACCCCCGAGGGAATAAAAACCATCTGAGGAGAACAACCCGCTGCAAGGGAGATGTTCACGGTCGAGGAGGCGACGCCTCAGTCCAAAAAATCGGATCACAAGGGAGGAGATCCAACCGGGGAACCGAACACCAAATAGCAATAAAAGCACTCGAGACTGGATCCGAAGTACGAAGAGGATGATTTCGACGTACCCAGATCATTCGTCATGCTGGATGACTCGGATACAACCAAGTCGACAGTAGAGGAGTTGGAGCAGATCATCATGTTCCAGTATCTACCGGACAGAAAGGTATACCTGGGCACGAGGTTAACGCCGGAGCTCAGGAACAAGTTAATTGAATTTCTTCGAGCTAACGCAGATTGCTTCGCATGGTCCCATATAGATATGAAATGTATATCACCGGAGGTAGCAACTCACAAGCTCAGCTTAGACGGGAAGTTTCCCCCGGTGAATCAAAAGAGAAGGCCCATGGCGGAAGCAAAACACGCCTTCGTAAAAGACGAGGTAACAAATCTTTTAAAAATAGGTTCTATCCGGGAGGTAAAGTACCTGGATTGGCTAGCTAACGTGGTAGTGGTTCCCAAGAAAGGTAATAAATTTAGAATGTGTGTTGATTACAAGGATTTAAATAAACCATGCCCGAAGGATTCATTCCGGTTGCCTCACATCGATAGAATGATCGATGTGACGGCCGGGCATGAGATGTTAAGTTTTCTCGATGCCTACTCCGGGTATAACCAGATTCGGATGCACCTGAAGGATCAAGAGAAAACATCCTTCATTACCCGATATGGGACTTACTGTTATAATGTCATGCCTTTTGGATTAAAAAATGCTGGTGCGACTTACCAACGCCTAGTTAATTAGATGTTCGAAAAACAAATAGGGAAAATAATAGAAGTTTATATTAACGACATGGTGGTCAAGTCCCAGGAAACAGAGGACCATTTAAAACATTTGCAGGAAACCTTCGACATGCTCCGCTAGTATAACATGAAGCTCAATCTGGAAAAATGTGCCTTCGGGGTAAGGTCCGGCAAATGTTTGGATTTCATGGTGTCAAACCGGGGGATCGAAATCAACCCGGACAAGATCAAGGCCATTGAGGATATCGAGGTGGTAAATAACGTCAAAGGAGTACAGAGGCTCACCGGAAGGATAGCAGCGTTGAGTCATTTCATATCGAGGTCCTCGGACAATCGTCATCGTTTCTTATCCTTACTAAGGAAGAAGAACGACTTCATTTGGACACCGGAGTGCCAAAAAGCTTTATAAGAATTGAAGAGATATTTGTCTAGCCCCCCGCTGTTGCACACACCAAAGGCGGACGAGCCGTTTTTTCTCTACCTTGCTATCTCCGAGGTAGCGGTAAGTGGCGTTTTGGTCCGAGAAGAATCAGGTACGCAATTCTCTATCTATTATGTAAGTAGAACTTTGGGGGATGCGGAGACCCGTTATCCGCACTTGGAAAAATTTGCACTGGCGCTGGTAAGTGCTTCTAGAAAGCTCAAGCCCTACTTTTAATGCCATCCAATATGTGTAGTAACTACTTACCCCCTGAAAAACATCATGCATAAACCGGAATTATCGGGTAGACTAACTAAATGGGCCGTCGAAATTAGCAGATATGACATCGAGTACAAACCTCGAACGACCATCAAGTCCCAGATCTTGGCCGATTTTGTGGCAGATTTCACCCCGGCCATGGTCCCCGAGGTTGATAAAGAGCTTCTGCTAACCTCGGGGGAAGCCTCGGGTATTTGGTCGGTACATACGGACGGAGCCTCGAACCTCAAAGGTTCCGGGCTGGGGATCGTCCTTAGAACCCCGGCCGGGGATGCCGTCCGACAGTCCATTAGAACTGCTAAATTGACTAAAAATGAAGCCGAGTATGAGGCTATGATTGCAGGTTTGGAATTGGCCCGAAGTATGGGGGCTAAAACAATCGAGGCAAAGTGCGATTCGCTCTTAGTCGTAAACCAGGTGAACGGTGTTTTCGAGGTCAAGGACGAACGGATGCAGAGGTATCTTGAAAAAATCCAAGTGATACTACATCGGTTTAAAGAATGGACCATGCAGCATATACCGAGGGAGCAGAACAGCGAAGCCGATGCATTGGGAAATTTGGGATCCTCGGTCGAAGGGGAAGAAATCAACCCCTGGACTACGGTGCACTTGTTGAACACGACGATAGAAAACGGACATGCCGAGATAAACACAATGAGTTTAACTTGGGATTGACGCAACAAGTACATCGACTACTTGCGTTATGGAAAGCTCCCGAATGACCCAAAAGAATCACGGTCGTTAAGGACCAAGGCTGCGCGTTTCTGCTTAGTGGACGACCAATTGTATCGACGATCTTTCTTCGGCCCCTAGCTAACTGTTTGGGTCCCGGAGAGACGGAGTATGTGATGAGAGAGGTGCACGAAGGGACCTGTGGCAAACACTCCGATGCTGAAACTCTGGTCCGAAAGATCATCAGGGCCGGTTACTACTGGAACCGAATGGACGAAGACTCGAAAAATTTTGTCTGGAAATGTGACGGGTGTCAGAGACATGCTCGATTGATTCACCAGCCCGAGGAGTTGCTGCATTCGGTGGTGTCACCTTGGCCTTTCATGAAGTGGGGAATGGACATTGTCGGTCCATTACTATGGGCGCCAGAGAGAAGGAAGTCATTGACTTCATATGGGACCACATCATCTGTCACTTCGGCATCCCTGCTGAGATAACCTGTGATAACAGACCCAGTTCGTGGGTGGAAAAGTCAATGATTTTCTCAAGGGATTGAAGATCAAGAAAATTGTATCAACCCCGTATCACTTGTGTGCAAACGGACAGGCGGAATCCACGAACAAGGCAATAATCCAAAATCTGAGGAAAAAACTTGAAGCGTCAAAACATCACTGGAGGGAAATATTACCAGAGGTGTTGTGGGCATACAGAACCACATCAAAATCAAGTACGGGAGAAACTCCTTTCTCGTTGGTCTATGGGGCTGAAGCCCTTGTTCCTGTAGAAGTTGGTGAACCCACTCTCCGGTTCAGCTATACTACCGGGGAGTCAAACCAAGAGGCCATGGCCGTAAAACTCGACCTCACGGATGAGCTTCGCGAAAACGCATTAGTCCGTATTGCAGCCCAAAAGCAGAGAATGGAAAGGTACTACAACCGAAGATCCAATTTTCGACATTTTCAAGTTGGGGACTTGGTACTTCGAAAAGTTACCTTGAACACCAAGAATCCCAACGAAGGAAAACTGGGTCCGAACTGGGAAGGTCCGTATAAGATAACCGGGATAACTGGCAAAGGATCGTATCAGTTGGAGTCCATGAACGGGCAACGGTTGCGCAACAATTGGAAAATGGCTCATCTGAAAAGATACTACTGTTAAGGTATGAACTCCCCATGTTTTTCTATTTAACCTTTCTTTTTTTGCAGAAAAATCGAGAGCCGGATAAAGTTAGAATTTAGGCCTGAAAACACGAGTTGCACTCTTTTCCTTAGTGCGGTTTTGTCTCAAAATGGGTTTTCCGACAAGGTTTTTAATGAGGCAACAAGTACAATGTGTTACTCAACGAAGACGAAGACAGATGCTCGGAAACTCGGGGTCACACCTAACGAGTGGGGACTTAATAGCACTCACCCGATCTTGCAGCTCGGATAAGAGCTAGGGGACTATCACACCCACTCTGAAGTTTACCCCGGTTAGATGAAACCGTAGGCCGCCCTCAACAAAATAAAACTGGACCTTCAATATTAGGTTCCGATATAAGGACCAAACGATCAAAACGAATCGTGTCCACATAACATTTGCTACGGCAAAACCAAGAACCGGATCTTCTGCATTAGGTTCCGCTGTAAGGACCAAGCAATCAGAATCAATCGTGTCCATTTAGTATTTGCTACAGCAAAAGCGGAAGGGAAAAATTCATTCTCATGTACACAAACACTTACAATGCAAAAATTATCGAAAGTTTGGATAAACGATATCTCGGATGTCTTCCTGTTAAAGCAGTTCACCCCAGAGATAACCGCCATATTTTGGCACTATTTCATTCATACACCCTATACCGGGCACTACGGTCGAAATTCGAAAAAGGCAACAAGGTTATAGCAAACCGAGCCAAAATCGTTAACTCCACAAACGGGGACTTTTACATCAAAATCTGGCTAAGGCTGAGACTCAGGTGTCCGAAATATACCGGCCCCAAAAAATAGCCAAAAATACCGGCCCTAACAACGCCCGTCGTGATTCGGAGACGTCCAAATTCACAAAAGCATAAGATAAGTCCCATGGGCAAACCCTCCATAAAATTCTCGGTCGACATATATCGAAGGAAGAGAGAAGCCGATAAATAGGCACAGTCAGAAATAGTGACTCCTTAAAAACGAACCGACAATTCGGCCGGAAATCATAACAAACATTCATTCGAAGAAAAGAATCAAGGAAAATACATGTTCTATTTATACAAAGGATTTTACATCGGAGCCCACTACGAAGGCAAACAATAAAAAGGCTAAGTACAGGCCCTAGCCTATCCGGAATGGCTGGAGCCGGAGTGTTCGGACACTGTCCGCTCAGAGTCGTCGGAGTCATCCCCGAGGGCACCCTTAGCTTGTCACTCGACTCTTTTATCCTCGAGAATAAGGGCCGGAAGATCCATAAAGCCATGCTCGTCTTGCTCAAGAGTGATCCTCCGAGACTTCCATTTTTCGTACTCGGCAGCGATAATGGCATGAGCCTCGGCGGCCTCCACGCTCTTCAGAGCCTCCTCCAAATCAGCCTCGGACCTGGGGTAACTTTGCCGCCAGAACATCCCGAGCCTCTCCGAGGACATCTTGCATATGGATGGCCGACTCGAGCTCGGCCTTGAGGACGTCATTAGCATCGGCCGTCTCCTTAAGCTCGGTTTTTAGACCATCGCATATCTGGGCCCTCATCTCCGCCTTCTCCATGAACACCTTCATGCACTCTTTGTATAGGGCACTCTCAGATTCGAGCTGCCGGTTCCTCTCGGCCAAGCTCGCAGCATCAGACTTCACTGAATCCAGCTCCCCCCGGAGTTGAGAAAAGGTGGTTTCAAGCTCATCAAGCCTCGAGGAAAATTGAGCGTTATCTCGGCTAAGACCGATCTTGTCCGCTTCGAGACTCTGGTTGTATTCAACCATCTCGGCCAGCTCACCCTTCAATCGATGGTTTTCAGCCTTTGTTGCATCGAGCTCGGGTTGGAGGTTGGAAAAAGCAATTGCTCGGTTCAGCTCCTCCTCCTTCTCCCGAAGAAGGTGTAGATATTTCTCTGTTTCCCGGCCTTGGGCATCCAGTTGGCCCTTGAGATCGTCCACCTCTTGCTGGGCATGGACGAAGGCTTCGTTAACAAGCACCATACTCTGCAAAAAGAAGTAAGTCAAACACTTTTCATAAAACGAGAAAAAAATTCTCAAGAAAAGCATGCAGGGACAGTTGACAAAACTTACCCGATTGCCCGCGTGCATACCCTCATTGATGAGGCACTGCCAAGAGACCCCGTTCATCTTTCGTTTATCTGAGTCCGAGATAAGGGGCTTCAGGTAGCTCGCCACGCCCACCAGGCGAGAAAGAAAGCTGCAATCCTCGGGAACGGTGATCACAGCCGACCTCGTTCTCCTCGGCTCCACACTTGAGGCCGGAAAGGTTCGGACCAACCTATCCCTAGCACCGGACTCGGTGGCCCGACCAATCGCCCTCGTGGCTCGAGGGATCTGGAGATGTCCGAAACCCGCGGCTTCCCCGGTTGTAGGAGGAGTGCTCGAGAACATGTCCTCAAACTCATACGGCCTCAAAGCCGGAGTTGGAGAACCTGGAGCGGCCTCAGCAGCTTCAGCAAAACCAGGGGGCTCTGTAGTTGCAGCAGTCTCATAGTCGAGCAACGGGCCAGGGACCGTTAGAGCTTCGCTCTCGGGGGCATGCTAGGTTCATTGATCAGCTTCGGCAGCTGCCTCCCCCCCATATCTACTTGCCCTTTGCAGGGGGGTTTCTTCGGAAGAAGCTTCACCTAAAATGTCGACGAAATCAATCGACCTTAGAGGAGTTGGGTAAAGAATTTCTTCCGCACCTGTGGGTAACGCCGGAACCAAAGGTCCTTCTATGGCTGAAGGAAGGGGTGAAGCCGTGACACCCTCTTCCGGAACAGGAGCCACGGAAGGGGCCGCACTGATACTCCGGATGAGGATCTCGGGCTCTACTTCATCCCGTAAAGTCCTAACGACGCTCCTCGCCCTTTTCTTTGTTTTCTGCCCTTTGTCTGAGGGCTTTTTCTCTTGGCGACGACAGCAAGGATGCGAGATACACCCGCCGAATCAAACACAGGTGCCGACGTTGCGGGTCCAGCTGCCGACTCTGATCTGGGATCCACCAAGCCCTTGGGCAAACCTGAAAACCGAAGACGCAATGAATACAGGAAGTAGAAGATGCAGTGAACACGGGTAGCAGCAGAGTATTACCGTGGTTCTGGGCGACCCATCGGCCGCGTGACAGGTGGCCCCACGTCCGGTCGTCGTGGACATGCTGGCTAAGGAGTGCAGTAACCCATTCGTTCAGATTCCGGATGACCAGAGGAATCCATCCATTGGCTAATATAAATAAGAAAAGCGGTGAGGAAGTGGAACCAAAGTTCGATAAAACATAGAAAAGCAGTTACTTAGAGTTCAGGCTTACGCTTGTTGTTCCACGTTTCCGGAAAAGGCATGTAATTGTCCGGAATGATGTCCGAGGTCCTCACCCGGACATATCGCTCCAACCAGCCCCTGTCTCTATCTTCGTCCATTTTCGAGAAAAATGGATTCCGGCTACGCTTTGCGAGTTTTATTACGCCACCCCGGAAGATCCTCGGGGAATATAAGCGTATCTAGTGGGCCAGCGTGAGCTCCTTCCCGGCATTGTTGGCCAACAACCGGAGGCATGCCACGACCCTCCAAACGATCGGACCAATCTGTGCCTAGGTCAAGTCATAGGTCAAGCACATGTCCAAGATGACCGGATCGACCGGAGGGTTGAGCTTGAGAGTGAAAGGGTAAGTATACACATATAAAAAACCTTCCCGGTGGTCAGTGACTGATTCACTTAGCCCGGGGGCAAAAACTTGAACCGAACGGGTGTCCTACCCGCAATCAGCCCGGACTAAGTCGAGTTTTTCCTCAGTAATGAATGAGGGATATCGCCTCACATCAAACCCCCTATCGGATACCGAAGAAGGTTTTTTGACCTCAAAATCTTTGTTGAAGTTAGGCTTGGCCGGTATAATGTCTGATGCAGTGGGCTCGAAGGTGCTCATGGCTTTAGTTAGAGATGTAGGTTCAGTTCCTTGAGATGAAACCGAGGGAATATCATGGGAAGTTGTTTCAGACATTTGAAAATATAAAAAGAAGAAGTTGAGTGGATTCAGGAAGGAAGTTAAAAAAGAGTAAGGGAACATACGGTTCAAGAAATGACAAGAGCAGCTAGTAAAAATAGTGGCAAAGTTGCTTCCTTTCACGTGGTATAAGAAATGAATCAGCAACAAACTTGATATGGAGGACAATTAGATATGGCGAAGATGAAGAAATGCAGTGAAGAGTGAAGATGAAGAGAAATGAATCGTAAAAATGTTTAAATGAAGAGGTGAAGAGCCTTATATAAGCATGGGAATGGAACAGTTACCGATGCCAGCCAACCGGGGGGAGCCACGTGTCCCATAATTAATGAGGAATGACCTGAAGCGACATGCGTTATAGCGGTTGTCAGAGTTGACCATCCGGAATAAGACATGTGGCCGAAGAAAAGGGGACGTGACGCAATTGTTCCCGCCAAAATGAGGAGATAACAACGGACAAACGGAGTCGCCGATTTCTTGATGCATCCACTTCCCGTTACTCCGATAAATCTACAATCTGGGAAATGTGGGGGCTAGCTGTATACGGCAAAAATTGGACACGCGCTAAATCGGTGAGACCCAGAACGGGAGGAACGCTCGGACCGGAGCAAAGGAAGGGCATCATTTGATCCGGTTTCCTCATGGCCGAGTTGGTCGTTGTCGTGGTCCGTTTGGTCATGGCCGTTAGTCCGTTTATTCGTGGCCGTTGGTCTGGGAGATCCGTTGCACGATTACCACGCGTCGATAACGTCCTGCCATGCTCAACTGCCAATCGTACGGGTGTCAGACCGTACGACCAACCTAACCTAACCTAATCCATTTCAGAGTTTTTCTTTATTTTTAGTTTTCTCTTATTGTATGGAGCCCATGAGGCAACACTATAAATAAGGGTCATTGCCCACTTTTAAGGGGTTGGCTCCTTAACATCAAGAACATTCTTTTGTACTAGAAATATATACAAATCTCTCTCATTATCGTGTTGCAATCCCAATTCATTGTGTTAATCTCTATTACATTTCTTCAATCAAGTAACACACATATATTAGTAAACATGCAAGTATATAACAAACCACGGATTATTAGTTGCTTCTTCATAGTATATTCATATATTTCTTTTCTCTATCAAAGGGATTGAAGGCATAACCACATATCCTATACCTCACCCACAAATTTAATTGATTATCCAAATTCGGGGTAAACAGGAATAGGTGCTAAATCTAGGTTATGACATTGTTCTTGATAGCTTCGGTTTCCACCACGTATAGATCCTGAAACATTGCTTTTGTTGCCATTTCTCCTCGGTCGTGCTCGGCGAATAACCCTCTGTTTGGATGGTTGTTTCCCGTGGTTCATTAATGTACAGTATGGTATGGTATAGTGTGGTGTTGTATTTGTCACAACCCAGCCCCGTGGGCCGCGACTGGTGCCCTATTTGGACACCCAAACAGACTTACGTACCAGATTGACATATCAAAGATTTATTCAAACTTAACATACGTTATTTTAAACAGATACTGAAAACAAATATCATCTTAAGCGGTCGCCCGTACAGAAACATCATATCAAATCCGGTAGGCTGGCGGAATATACATCGCCCAGATATACACACATATACAAACATATGGGTCGTTTTGGCCATAATAGCAAACGGGACCGCATTAAGACGCAGATCATAATCACAAACGAACAAACATGACCCATGACCCACATATATGACTACAGGCCTCTACAAATCATGACAGAACAAATGACGGGACAGGGCCCCGCCGTACCCAAATAGTCATATATATACAGAATATGTATAACAGAAGATATGTACAAAAAATATGAGCTCCGGATCAAAAGGAGTAATCCAAGTGGCAGAATATGTATCCTATACTGGAGGATCACCAAAACGAACGTCCGTACTAGCGGGCATGAAACGCAGCCCCCGAGGAAAGGGGGTCAGTACGAAATATGTACTGAATATGCAAAGCATGAAATATAGAAATCTGAATCATAACCGAAGTGAGGAGTACAGAATGTGGATACAGAATTAGTATATAAAAACCTGTGCTGAAAATATATATATATATATATATATATATATATCATGCAAATAAAAAATCATGCATAGGGCTCAGGAACGTGGCCGCCACTCCGACGCTGGCGCCACAACACATCATACTCCAGAAGGTTTCACATCTCCGTACAATCCCCGAACATATCGTATCATCATAACATATCACAACACCAGAACATATCATATGCAATATCACATCATAACGCCGTATATAAGCGGTACGCGGCCCTATGGCGAGGTCTCGGGAACCGTAACACATCATACTGCCGAATATACCATATTGCGCACGATCACATAACCGGCCCGGGAACCGGCTAACGATATCATAGTAGTAGGCACGAGCGGAGTAGTGCGGAAACGATATGCATATAAATAAATAAGCTTCAAAACTTGATGAACAAATAATTTTACGACATCCGAAAGCTCAGAAATCAGTTTCGGGTCAATCGGAGTTAATATACGAAAGTTACGATCTTTTGAAGTACAGAACGTTCTAAAAGCATTTCAGAAGCTCTTTTTGGAAATTCAAGTAACATTTGTATTAGGGGAACGTTCAACCATTACTAAGGAGCGAATCAAATGGAGCCTTTAAGTTCATATGTACGTATCAAAATATATGTATCCAAAGCTTTAGCCATATCAAATATTTTTCGGACATTGTTCGGAAACATATCAACTAGAATCTTCAAACATCATAAATGAGTATCGAACTATATGGGATAGTTTACGGAGGTCAAAGATGTTAGCCATCCTAGTGGCATCTAAGAGTAGGATTTTCTTTATAAGCATACATATACATTTGTTTGTTTATTCCAAACGGATCATGCCAAAAAGAAGGAATGGTAGGCTTTACATACCTCAATCGCCCGCTAATCAATTCCCGAATCAAGTCTCGGGCTCTCCAATATCTACAATAATATTATCAATTACCAAATATTAGCTACAAGTACTTAGAAATCCAATTCTAATTAGCACTTGTCTACAAAAATTTTGGCAGCATCTCCCCAGTAAATTCAACATCCCCGAGAATTTAACTCGGCCAAATTCATCAACAACCATACCAACAATACCAAAAACCATACCAATAACATCAATAATCAATTCAAAACACATTCCAACAGTAGTAACCTTCCTTTCAACATAATTCATCAACATTCAATTCAACTACGAATTTTCAAGCCGATATCGACACTTACATATTCACTACTAATTCAAGATCATTCAAGTGCAATTCAAAAGCATTTCATACAATTCTACAAAATATTCAACAATCCCGCCAAAACCATATTTCACCCGAAACCGCCAATCTTTGACACGAACATTCACAACACATTTTTATCTTCCAATTTCATCAACAACAACAACAATTCGCACCTTAACAATTTCATTTCCATAATTACATAAAACTATAATAAAATCATACAATTTTCCTACAACAACTAATTTTCATGTCAATCTTGAACCATTATTCTTCCATTTACATCACAAGGTCACAACAACACAATTAACAAGCTAAATAAAATTAATCCATCTTCTCCTCACCATAACAACATCACACGGCCATATATACTTACACACACCCACACGGCTCACTCAACACACAAAAACTCCATGATTTTCATTAAATTCTACTCACTATAACATATAGAAATCTTCCATAACATAAAAGGGTAGAATTCTTACCTTTTTCAAGATTTTCCACTTGCTAAAAAAAGTATTTTCTTGCCTCAAAATTTATATCCCGTTGAAGAGGGTCTTGAGCTTAGTAGGAATACTTGAAAATTTGGATTTTTGGATCAAGGTTGATGGCTAATTTGTTTTTCCTTGGGTTGGCCGAACCCCTCTCTTGTTCTTGCTCCCTCTCTTTTGTTTTGTTTCTTGATTGTTCTAGAATGAACAAATGGTGGCCCTTATCTATTTTTATTACTTGGGTTAATTAGTCACATGGGATTGGGCCTATTTCCATTGCCATGGCCGGCCACCCCTTGGATTGGGCCTTCCTTTTCTCTTTTGTTTTCATTTATTTTGAGCCTAATTAGTTATGGGTCTTATTTTGTAATTCCCGAAACTAATTTCCAAAGTTCCCAATTTTGCCCTAGGCCTTCCTCCATATTTCCACATCAACATTTCATGAACAACACACACACACACACACACACACACACATATATATATATATATATATATATATATATATATATATATATATATATATATATATATATATATATATATATATATATATATATATATATATATATATATATATATATATATATATATATTAAATAAAATCAAAATATGGCCTTATTTCTTACAAGTCAAAATTATTTCGAATTTTCCGAATATGCGAAAATACGGGATATAACATCCTCCTCCCCCCCCCCCCCCCCCCTTTAGAACATTCGTCCTCGAATGTTAAATTAGCCTTATAGGTCTTACAAGCATTTTGGGGCGGTTCTTTATATGGACAACACACATATAAATCATTCATTAATCGATATAACCAATTACAGAATTTAGATTACCTGAAGGCGTAGGAAACAGGTGGGGGTACTTCTTCCTCATCTCGACCTCCGCTTCCCAGCTCATTTCCTCTCTGTTATTGTTTCGCCACAAGACCTTAACAGAAGGTACATCCTTGGTGCGCAGTCTCCTCACCTGACGATCCAGAATAGCTACAGGCTGTTCTTCATAAGACAATTCCTCTGTTACCTGAATATCTTCTATGGGGAATACTCTGGAAGGATCACCAATACATTTACGGATCATTGACACATGAAATACCGGATGTACTGCCTCCAGATCGGATGGTAAGTCTAGCTCGTAGGCGACCTCGCCTATCTTCCGAATAATCTGATAAGGCCCAATATATCGCGGACTGAGCTTTCCTTTTCTGCCGAATCTCATTACACCTTTCATAGGCGACACTTTCAGAAATACCCAGTCACCAATCTGGAACTCTAACAGTCGACGCCATTTATCTGCATATGATTTCTGTCAACTCTGAGCTGCTAATAACCGTTCCCGAATAAGTTTCACCTTATCGACTGCTTGCTGGATCATATCTGGCCCGATCAATTTAGTTTCACCCACATCGAACCAACCAATCGGAGATCTGCACTTTTTACCATATAAGGCTTCATACGGTGCCATCCAGATGCTTGAATGATAACTATTATTATAAGAAAATTCAATAAGCGGCAAATGATCATCCCAACCACCTCTGAAATCAATAACACAGGCCCGTAGCATATCTTCCAGTGTCTGAATAGTACGCTCGGCCTGTCCGTCAGACTGAGGATGGAATGCTGTGCTAAGACTCACCTGAGTCCCCAATCCTTCCTGAAATGACCTCCAGAAATTTGTCGTAAACTGAGCACCCCTGTCGGTTATAATAAATATAGGAACTCCTTGAAGCCTTACTATCTCATTAATATACAACCGGGTATAATCCTCAGCCAAATAAGTGGTCCTGACCAGAAGAAAATGGGTCGATTTCGTCAGTCTATCAACAATAACCCAAATAGAATCATACCTGCGTGGAGTGAGCGGTAAACCTGTAATGAAATCCATATTGATTATTTCCCATTTCCAAGATGGGATTTCCATTTCCTGTAACAATCTACCGGGCTTTTGATGCTCGATCTTAACTTGCTGGCAATTTGGGCATTGAGCAACGAACTCTGCAATATCTCTTTTCATACCATCCCACCAATATAAACATCTGAGATCATGGTACATTTTAGTGGATCCGGGATGAACAGAATACCGAGCATAATGTGCTTCCCCCATAATCTGTCGCCGCAGCCCTGCAACGGCAGGTACACATAACCTGCCTCTATATAATAATACCCCGTCAGGTGAAATTTCAAACTGAGTCTTTTCCTTATTAAGGGCCACATCTCTGTACTGTACCAGAATAGGATCCTCGAACTGACGCCGTTTTACCTCTTCTATCATCGATGATTCAGCAACTTCTCAGACAGAAACCCCAATATTTCCAGAATCGGCCAAATGGACTCCAAGGCTGGCTAACTGATGAATTTCACGAACCAATTCTTTTTTCCCTGGCTGCACGTCGGTCAAACTGCCCATAGACTTGCGACTAAGTGCATCTTCCACAACATTAGCTTTTCCAGGATGATACAAAATATCGATGACGTAATCTTTCAATAATTCAAGCCATCTTCTTTGCCGCAAATTTAGCTCCTTTTGCTTAAAAATATACTGAAGGCTTTTGTGGTCCGTATAGATATCAACATGGACCCCATATAAGTAATGCCGCCATATCTTCAAAGCATGAATCACCGCAGCTAATTCCAGATCGTGGGTGGGATAATTTCTCTCGTGCTGTCTGAGCTGCCGGGAAGCATAAGCTATGACTCGACCATGCTGCATTAATACACACCCTATCCCAATGCCAAAAGCATCACAATAAATGACATACACGTCTGACCCCTCTGGAAGAGCTAGAACTGGAGCTGTAATTAATTTTTCCTTCAGCAACTGGAAGCTGCGTTCACAAGCATCGGTCCACTGAAATTTTGCTGCCTTCTGAGTTAGCTTTGTTAATGGTGCTGCAATAGAAGCAAAATTCTCCACAAATCTCCTGTAATATCCGGCCAATCCCAGAAAACTGTGTACCTCAGTCGGTGTCGTGGGCCTAGGACAATTCTGTACAAACTCGATCTTCTGTGTATCGACCCGAATACCATCTACTCCAACGATATGCCCCAAGAATGCCACTGAAGTTAACCAGAATTCACACTTGGAGAATTTAGCATATAATTTCTGTTGCCGCAGTGTGCCAAGTACGGTCCTCAGATGATCTGAATGCTCCTCTGCTGACCGGGAATAAACTAGAATATCATCAATAAATACAATCATAAACATGTCGAGGAACGGCCTGAATACCCGATTCAAAAAATCCATAAACACTGCTGGAGCATTTGTTAGCCCAAAAGACATCACCCTGAACTCATAATGCCCGTATCGGGTCATGAAGGTAGTCTTTGGAATGTCTGCCTCTCGTACCCGCACCTGATGATAGCCCGAACGCAAATCTATCTTCGAAAAATATTTAGCAACCTGCAACTGATCAAATAAATCATCAATCCGGGGGAGGGGATACTTATTCTTTATAGTCACCTTATTCAGCTGTCTGTAATCAATGCACATCCGCAGCGACCCGTCTTTCTTTATTACAAACAATACCAGCGCTCCCCAGGGTGACGTACTGGGTCTGATAAAGCCTTTTTCTAATAGATCTTTCAGCTGTTCTTTAAATTCTTTCAATTCTGCAGGTGCCATTCTGTAAGGAGGAATGGATATAGGCTGAGTATCTGGTAGTACATCTATCGTGAAATCGATCTCCCGTTCAGGTGGGAGACCTGGAAGCTCGTCCGGAAATACATCTGGAAATTCATTACCAACCGGAACTGACTGGAGAGTAGGTGCTTCTGCTTTAGTATCATGCACTCGAACCAAATGATAGATATACCCTTTCTGAATCATCTTCCTAGCCTTGAGGTATGAAATAAACTTACCCCTCGGCGATGCTGTATTTCCTGCCTATTCTATCACTGGTTCCCCCAGAAACTGGAAGCGAACTACCTTTTTCTGGCAGTCAACATTAGCATAACAGGAGGCTAACCAGTCCATACCCATAATAACATCAAATTCCATCATATCTAATTCTACCAAATCAGCCTTAGTGCAACGGCCACATATAATCACAGAACAGTCTTTATATACCTGCCTCGCTATAATAAAATCCCCAACCGGTGTAGCTACCTCGAACGACTCTATAGGTTCAGGTGTTATCCTAATTTTACTAGCGACAAGGGGAGAAATATATGATAAAGTAGAACTCGGATCGATCAATGCATACACAGCTCGAGAAAAGACCAATAATGTACCTGTGACAACATTTGGCGACGCCTCCTGATCCTGTCGGCTAGCCAATGCATATATGCGGTTCGAAGGACCGCTAGAATCATAAACCCCGCCACGGCCTCTACCACGGCCCGCTGGTGCTGGCATACCTCACCCCGCAGGGCGCATAACTGAAGGAGTGGAAGACGAACCAGCAGCTGATCTCGTTGGCTGAGCTGCACCACCAGAACCACCCGCCAACGGACAGTCTCTCATAATATGGCCCTGGCGGCCGCAAGAAAAACAGGCACCCGTGGCTCTATAGCACTCTCCCGGGTGCGACCTCCCACAATAAGAACACCGGGGCATAGGTGGCCTAGAATGACTAGGACCCCTGCTAGTCTGCGAACCCGAGACTCTGGAACTCTGGCCCGCTCCAGAATACCCTGCACTGCCAAATCGTCTACCTGTAGACTGTGTACCCCGGCCTGACGAAGGAGGATATCTACTAGACTGCTGCTGCTGAGGCTGCCCGCCTCGAGACTCTCCAGAATACCCAGCTGACCTAGCTCGCTTGGGCGGCCTCCTATCACGATCTCTACCCGACTGGTCCTCTCTATGTCGGTCCTCCATCCCTTGCGCATAAGCCTGTAACCGGGCAATGTCTATACCAGTCTGTGATGCCATCGCCATACAGCTATCAATCAAGTAGCGATCCAACCCTATCACGTACCGGTGCATCCGATCAGCCATCTCAGCTACTATGGTAGGTGCATATCTAGCCAGAGAATCAAACTCCAAGCTGTACTCTCGGACACTCCTGCCTCTCTGCCGCAGCTGCAGAAATCTGTCAACCCTCGCCCGCCGTAACTCTGGGGGCAAAAGGTGGCCGAGAAAGGCGGCTACAAACTCGTCCCATACGGCCGGTGGAGCATCCTCGCCTCTGGACAGCTCCCATGACTCATACCAATTAATCGCAACATCTCGCAATCTGTGTGAAGCTAACTCGACAGACTCGGTCTCAGAAGCCCTGACCAGTCTCAATGTGCGCTGCATCTGTCGGATGTAATCCTGGGGGTCCTCTTCGGGCTTAGACCCATAGAACTCTGGGGGATTACAGGTCAGGAAATCGCGGACCCTCAAACTGTCACGTCTGTCACCATCATCACCCCCTAGCCCGCGTCTGCGAGCCTGTCCTGCTACCGATGTCGCCAACAACTGAACAGCCTCTCTCATCGCCCTGTCCTCCACCCCTGGCTGAGGAGCGGGAGGCTCGGGAATTAGAGCCTCTGGAGCTAATGGTGGAGCCGCTCCAGGCTCCTCTGGTGGGCGTGTAGCAGAACCCTTTGACTGGGGTGCACTATCGGGCATAATCTGAGCACGAGCCCGAGTAACTATCTGTATCTGGCTAGTCTCTCCTGCCACTGCTTTGCCCTTCTGGGCAGGCGCCGCCTTCTTCGGAGGCATCACTTAAAAATAAAACAGCCGGTCAGAAAAAGAGTCATCCTAATAGCACAGCTCTATCACACGATGTAAGATTCAAAGAAATGTAACACCCTAAATGTCCTGTAGCCTCCTGTGTATAGATGTGATGCACAACACACCGATAAACAAGACTCTACTAGACACGGCCTGTAGACATTCCGAGGACAAACCGCTCTGATACCACTTCTGTCACGACCCAGCCCCGTGGGCCGCGACTGGTGCCCTATTTGGACACTCAAACAGACTTACGTACCAGATCGACATATCAAAGATTTATTCAAACTTAACATACGTTATTTTAAACAGATACTGAAAACAAATATCATCTTTAGCGGCCGCCCGTACAGAAACATCATATCAAATCTGGTAGGCTGGCGGAATACACATCGCCCAGATATACACACATATACAAACATATGGGCCGTTTTGGCCATAATAGCAAACGGGACGGCATTAAGACGCAGATCATAATCACAAACGAACAAACATGACCCATGACCCACATATATAACTACAGGCCTCTACAAATCATGACAGAACATATGACGGGACAGGGCACCGCCATACCCAAATAGTCATATATATACAGAATATGTATAACTGAAGATATGTACCAAAAATATGAGCTCCGGATCAAAAGGAGTAATCCAAGTGGCAGAATATGTATCCTATACTGGAGGATCACCAAAACGAATTTTCGTACCTGCGGGCATGAAACGCAGCCCCCGAGGAAAGGGGGTCAGTACGAAATATGTACTGAGTATGCAAAGCATGAAATACAGAAATCCGAATCATAACCGAAGTGAGGAGTACAGAATTAGTATATCAAAACATGTGCTGAAAATATATATATATATATCATGCATAGGGCTCAGGAACGTGGCCGCCACTCCGACGCTGGCGCCACAACACATCATACTCCAGAAGGTTTCACATCTCCGTACAATCCCCGAACATATCGTATCATCATAACATATCACAATACCAGAACATATCATATGCAATATCACATAAAAACGCCGTATATAAGCGGTACGCGGCCCTATGGCGAGGTCTCGGGAACCGTAACACATCATACTGCCGAATATACCATAGTGCGCACGATCACAGAACCGGCCCGGGAAACGACGAACGATATCATAGTAGTAGGCACGAGCGGAGTAGTGCGGAAACCATATGCATATAAATAAATAAGCTTCCAAACTTGATGAACAAATAATTTTACGACATCCGAAGGCTTAGAAATCAGTTTCGGGTCAATCGGAGTTAATATACGAAAGTTACGAACTTTTGAAGTACAGAACGTTCTAAAGGCATTTCAGAAGCTCTTTTTGGAAATTCAAGTAACATTTGTATTAGGGGAACTTTCAACCATTACTAAGGAGCAAATCAAATGGAGCCTTTAAGATCATATGTACGTATCAAAATATATGTATCCAAAGCTTTAGTCATATCAAATATTTTTCGGACATTGTTCGGAAACATATCAACTAGAATCTTCAAACATCATAAATGCATATCGAACCATATGGGATAGCTTACGCAGGTCAAAGATGTTAGCCGTCCTAGTGGCATATAAGAGTAGGATTTTCTTTATAAGCATACATATACATTTTTTTGTTTATTCCAAAAAGGATCATGCCAAAAAGAAAGAACGGTAGGCTTTACATACCTCAATCGCCCGCTAATGAATTCCCGAATCATGTCTCGGGCTCTCCAATATCTACAATAATATTATCAATTACCAAATATTAGCTACAAGTACTTAGAAATCCAATTCTAATTAGCACTTGTCTACAAAAATTTCGGCAGCATCTCCCCAGTAAATTCAACATCCCCAAGAATTTAACTCGGCCAAATTCATCAACAACCATACCAACAATACCAACAACCATACCAATAACATCAATAATCAATTCAAAACACATTCCAACAGTAGTAACCTTCCTTTCAACATAATTCATCAACATTCAATTCAACTACGAATTTTCAAGCCGATATCGACACTTACATATTCACTACTAATTCAAGATCATTCAAGTGCAATTCAAAAGCATTTCATACAATTCTACAAAATATTCAACAATCCCGCCAAAACCATATTTCACCCGAAACCGCCAATCTTTGACACGAACATTCACAACACATTTTTATCTTCCAATTTCATCAACAACAACAACAATTCGCACCTTAACAATTTCATTTCCATAATTACATAAAACTATAATAAAATCACACAATTTTCCTACAACAACTTACAACTAATTTTCATGTCAATCTTGAACCATTATTCTTCCATTTACATCACAAGGTCACAACAACACAATTAACAAGCTAAATAAAATTAATCCATCTTCTCCTCACCATAACAACATCACACGACCACATATACTTACACACACCCACACGGCTCACTCAACACACAAAAACTCCATGATTTTCATTAAATTCTACTCACTATAACATATAGAAATCTTCCATAACATAAAATGGTAGAATTCTTACCTTTTTCAAGATTTTCCAATTGCTAAAATAAGTACTTTCTTGCCTCAAAATTTATATCCCGTTGAAGAGGGTCTCGAGCTTAGTAGGAATACTAGAAAATTTGGATTTTTGGATCAAGGTTGATGGCTAATTTTTTTTTTCCTTGGGTTGGCCGAACCCCTCTCTTGTTCTTGCTCCTTCTCTTTTGTTTTGTTTCTTGATTGTTCTAGAATGAACAAATGGTGGCCCTTATCTATTTTTATTACTTGGGTTAATTAGTCACATGGGCTTGGGCTATTTCCATTGCCATGGCCGGCCACCCCTTGGATTGGGCCTTCCTTTTCTCTTTTTTTTTTTCATTTCTTTTGAGCCTAATTAGTTATGTGTCTTATTTTGTAATTCCCGAAACTAATTTCCAAAGTTTTCAATTTTGCCCTTGGCCTTCCTCCATATTTCCACATCAACATTTCATGAACAACATATATATATATATATATATATATATATATATATATATATATATATATATATATATATATATATTAAATAAAATCAAAATATGGCCTTATTTCTTACAAATAAATATTATTTCGAATTTTCCGAATATGCGAAAATACGGGATATAACAGTATTGTATTGTACTGTATTAATCAACACAATGTTTGGATAGACTGTATCGTTTGTTGTGGTTTAATAACATTTGTATTGTTTGGTTTGACTGTATGGCACTGTATAATAGCTTGTAAGTTTACTAAAATACCCTTAACTCTTAATTAGAAATTAATTTATATATATATTAATAAAACTCAGGTAAAGAATAAAATATGAACTTTAAAAAATAAGTAGGTAGTGGGTAGGGGAGGTGGAGGGGTGGGTGGTGTGAGGTGGGTGATTGTGGGATGAGAGTGGAGGTAGTGGGTGGTAGGGTCGGGGTGAGTGGTTGTGGGGGTGGGGCTGGGTGGTGATGAGTGGTAGTGGGTGGCGGTGGTGGAAGGGTGGGTGGTGTGGGATGAGGGTGGGGGTGAGTTGTTGTGAGGTGGGGTTGGGGCTGGTGAGGGGTAGTGGGTAGTGGTTGGGGTGAGTGGCAGAGGAGTGGGGTAGTTGGGGGTGGAGGTGGGTGGTAGGGCGAGGTGGGTGGTGTGGGATGAGGGTAGGGGTGAGTTGTTGTGAGGTGGGTTTGGGCGGTGGTGAGGGGTAGTGGGTGGTGGTTGGGGTGGGTGGTAGAGGAGTGGGGTAGTTGGGGGTGAGTGGCGGGGGGTGGGGGTAGGGTGAGTGGTAGGGTGGGGGTAGGGTGGGTTGAATGGTGGAGGGTGAGGTATAATGGAGAAATAAAATACGTAACCACGAAAAAACTACCAAATCTGTGGTTTCAAAAATTGGGACTTTTCATGGTTATATAACCATGGAATGAACTACGGGTTTACAACACCATAACACATAATTTTAAGAACAATGAAAATAAACATGATAAAGAATCACGAGAAACCACCATCCAAACAGAGAAATTTTGAATGGTAAAGAATCACATCTTCTTACGTAATTACTTATACAGTTATTCTATGATCTAGTTTTTTTTTTTTTTATGATGAGCCGGCAGGTATATAATTACACCTTTCACTCTCATAGTAGTTGTAACAGTTAAATATTATTGGAAATAAATGGGTTTGGCTTTTTTTTTTTTTAATTGCATGGGTCGGTGGACTAATTACATCAAAGTTGTCAGGTCGTTTAAACTTTAATAAGAGCACATCAATTATTTGCACCTTCTCTCTCTCCCACCCCTTTATCTTCCCCTCTAATTTATATTTTGTACTGGAATTTTAGGGCAAGTGCACCATAAATCAGAACCACCACCGAAAACCCAGGAAAAGAAAATTGAGAGAACTAAAACAAACTAGAAATTCTAACTTTCATTAGGGATTCTTCAATTAATAATGTATATAAGTGATGCTTCTCCCATTGTGTAATTTGTGGCTATTTGTGAAAAGAAGAACCTTAGGGAAAGCAAGTGATTATAAAGCATATTTGGTAGACCAACTTAACAACTCACTCTTTTTATGTCATACTACTATTTCTTTTTTATTTAATTTAAAAGTGAATTCCACCAACTTGTCTAAATTTTGGTAATAACAGTCTTACCACTTTCTCCATGTAATTACCTTTAACTAAACACCATGATTACTATAACTAACTTAGTAAACAACCTGAATAAAGTGACTAGTTGCTTTATGGTTAGTGCCATGCTTTCTGTAGGAGTTAAATATATGGATTTAGCTTAGGATTTTCTTAAGCTTTTACGCTTTCCGACACTCCTCAATAAAAACACATAATAAATTAGCAACAGTATCATTTTTAATTAATATTTAATATCATATAATAAAGAACTTTATAGCACCGAATCTTCTACAGTAAATATTTTACTTTTGTAAATACCTTTGTTCTCAATGCAATAGACACATGCAGGTGATATTTGAAATGAATAGGGGGTGTGCCCATTCCCATTATTAAATGCTTTTGACTATGAATCTTTGTGGAATATCACTTATACAGTAACATATATGAAATACCAGGGGGGGGGGGGGAGTGGAGGTTGAATTGTAACCTTTTTAAATTCTGTGAGTCGACTCTCCTGACAAGACTTGAAAACTTGTTAGAAGGCAATACACAGATAAGAAATATTAAGGCAGTAAGTAAGTGTCACGCCCCGAATCGTGGCCTGGACGTAACACGACACTCAATGTCTGACTGCATGTGACCGAGTGAATCACATGACTTGCTGGCTCAACCTGGGCATGAACTGATGCGGAATAAGTAAAGCGTGAGACCATAAATCGTAAGTCTGAATATATCATAATATCATAATGAGGAATAATCTGAATAAACATAATAATAATGAGCCAAAATGGCTAGACGACTC
This sequence comes from Lycium barbarum, assembly GCF_019175385.1. Classification (NCBI taxonomy): domain Eukaryota; kingdom Viridiplantae; phylum Streptophyta; class Magnoliopsida; order Solanales; family Solanaceae; genus Lycium; species Lycium barbarum. The sequence continues at coordinate 48,628,067 of NC_083342.1, forward strand.
TGAATATCTGACATAACATAACTGACTAGTCTATGAAACTTCTAACAAGAGTATGAATTGCTAAACATGATTGCTGGGGGCCCTTAACTGCATAACTATCATAAAAGCAAATAATGACAAGACCCCGAAGAAGATGGGTCTCACCAACAGCTGATAGGTGCAATGTCCTACCGAGCAGATGCGTCGTCCTATAAGTCCGTACCGGCAGCATGAAATGCAGGCCCCCGATTAATAGAAAAGGGACATCAGCACATTGAATGTAATTGTATGTAAAGCAACTGAATGAAATAAACATGGCACAGGAAATAACGTGATAAGAACTGTGTTACACCTCGGAAATTTTTTCGTTAATGCACAGTGAATAGACTAACGAAGGGCACGAAGTATACGATATTTCAATAAGTAAAAATAGCATTTGATGACCCTAATTGAGATTTCAAAGACATTTGAGGTAAGAGAAGAAAGTTTGCCAAGGAAGGCAATGTATACGTTATGTATCGGAAAGAATTTACGAGTACCGAATTAATGATGACTTAATGATGTCTTGGAGAAGAGTTATAACGTCCCTTAGATTGTTAATGAGGTGTTAAACAAGTGTTAAGAAGGTTCCATAAGGATTGGAGATCAAACGAGTCGACGAGAACGGGTTCGGAAAAGCTGGGCATTATACGGCCCAACATACTGGCCGTATAAAATATACTGGTCGTATGTTAGACCGTATATTCAACCCAGATTGGCAGCCTTCACTGGACCAAAAGTACGGCAAAACATACGGTCCATATAAATTATACGGACCGTATGTTTGTCCACGAAATCAAAGCGGGACAGATTGTGAGATATTAATAAGGGGACCAAGTTCATTTCATTTCATTTCATCTTCACTCCCCTTCTCTCAAGAACTCTCTAGAACATTGCTCCACATCTCTCCCACAAGAATTCAAGAGATATTAATGACCAAATTCATCAAACCAAGAGAATCAAGTGTAAGAAACTCATTAAAGTTCATCCAAGTGGAAGTGGAACTAGGGTTTTGCTCAAGTGAAGTGTTTCCACACAAAGTCCATTCCTACACCATCTAAGGTAAGTTTTATGGTCATTCCATGTTGTTTAAAGTATTGAGGGGTCGAAAGACTCGGATTGTAGAAGGAGATAGGAAATGGGTCATGAATGTGAGAATAGTCATATTTTTAAGTAGTACCTTGGATTGAGTCATGATTCTTGATATGTTGTGATTATGATTATGTTATAAATGGCGTTAAAAACATGGGATAGGCATTGTGTATGAGTGAATGTAATAGTGTGTCATGACCATGAATATGGATGATTTGAAGTGGATTGAGAAATATGGATAATGTAGATGAATAAAGACTATTGCTATGATGTTGTGAATGTTATTATAGATGCTTGGGAGTTGATATATGATATGGAGGAAGTTGTATAAACAAAGGAGATGCTGCCCAATTTTCTCTAACTTAGGTCAAGTATGCTAAGCTATCGATTTTCTAATGTTAGTATAAACTCTAGTGAAAGTAGAAACGTGAGCATTGGAGGAGAACGTTCAAGCGATAGAATAGTTGAACAAAAAGGTATGTAAGGCTAACCCTTTTTTTTCAATAAGTCATGGTTCCTTGGCCATATATCTATTCTTTTATGAGCCTATAATTAGGGATGGCAATGGTGCGGGGCGGGTTAAAGCAATATTTTTAGAATCCTGTGCGGGGCGGGGCGGGTTGTGGGTTACAAGTTTTAAGACTGATTTCCTTGGAACAATGATGGCCTGTGGATATTTTAAACGCAAGTTTTCCATGCTCCTTGAAAATAAAAAGTTCCCTCTTACTTTTTTTCAATACAGTAATCTTGTTGAATTAAGTTTTTCTATTTTTTCATTTTGAAAAATGGGAAAAAAGAAAAAAGAATGAAACAGAGCTTTTAGTCGTCTGCTTTATGTTTGGAAATTAGCTCTCTATAAGTTAGTCAAGTAACTACTAAACATGAGTCGCTATCAAAATTAATCTGTCTTGGTTAGTTGTTGAATGAAAAATAATTCTTTTTTTTTTTTGATATTTCATCTCCAAATGGATCAAGCTTTAGTCCTCTGTTATATATATGGAATAGGCTACTGAATGTTCGTAACAAAGAGTGAAAACCTACGCGGGCAGGGCTGGTGGACGCGGGTATGTTGCGGTGCGGGTTAATGTGGGTGAAAATGCAATGCGGGGCGGGTGCGGGTCGGGTTGAAATTTTGCGGGTTGAGACAGAACCCACACCGCACCCGCCCCGCCCCATTGCCACCTCTACCTATAATGTCCTCCAAATGATTCTATCTTTAAAAACTACTAAAGCTCATGATTCTCGTTATGTTACGATTCTACTGAATTCCTTATATTATGAGTAATCCTCTAAGGATAGATGTAATGAAACGACGATAGTAATAATGCCAAAGATGCTTATGAGCTCTTATGTATATGTGTCCATGTATGACTATTATGTAACACCGACCTTATATGGCCGGGTATGATATGTATCTAACCCACAACACTGTAGTTGGGTACGGATAAACCTGAGCCTTGGGAGGGCCAGGTATGTATAAACACCGAGCCTTGCCATGACCGGGTATGTGAAACACCGATCCTTCCTGGTCAGGTATGCTATAAATATGAATATGTATATGAATACGATTATAAACACAAATATGGATACGGATATGGATATGTACGTGTGTATGTACACAAACACGCATTAGAAATGGAAGGTCCCTATGGAAGACAAGTAAGTGTTTTTGACGATGGTTCTACTACCTCCCATCTTATGTTATTTCTTTTGTTGTCTCTTATACTTCTATAATGATGTTGAATATGCTTTACATACTCAATACATTCTTCGTACTGACATCCTTTTGTTTGTGGACGCTGCATCATGCCCGTAGGTGGGTAGGGAGACAGGCTTGATCCATAGCTTTATTACTCAGGGACTACGTAGCGGAGCTCCATTTCATTCAGAGCTACTACTTTTGGTATTTATTCTTTTGTGTACATACTTATGGGCATGGCGGGGTCCTGTCCCGCCTATATGATATGACATACTCTCCTTAGAGGCTCGTAGACATGTGTATATGGTTAGATGTCTTTAGCCTTGTCGGCTTATATTTTGTATATCATTTGATAGCCTTGTCTGCTTATGTACATGGATATGAGCATAGTTGTTGATGATGGTTTAAATGTATTGTTGCCCAATGACATTAGTATGAATGATGGATAAAAAGTATGATTTAGCTATGTGGCTTACCTAGATGTAAAGTGTGAATGTATGACAAGAGGTGTCACACCCCGACCTTACTAGGGTGTGATGGGCACCCGACCCTTACTTAGGGCCGAGCGAACCCTCACACTACTGCTGCACATAAAGTCACATCAAACGTTTTAAGTTAAATAAAATAAAATACATAGTAAATTTTTTTTTTTGAAATATTCTTTCTCAAGGTTTCAAAGCCGAACCAATCTATAATCACACAGAATTCAGAACATAACACAGAGCGACATATCGGCTGACGAAGCCGCATACAGACTGACAACCAATAGCCACGACACTGTCTGCAAAGTCTCTAACATAAGTCCAGAAGTCATAACATACAACTCCGCTGGATCATCTTCTGTAATAACTGCAGCTCGTTTGGGAGTACCTGCGCGACATGAAACGCAGCCCCCGAAGAACAGGGGGTCAGTACGAAAAATGTACCGAGTATGTAAAGCGAAAATGTAACAAATATAACCATAATCCGAACCAGAAGTACAGAAATATAGTGGACAGAATCGAACCCGAATCCGAAATAGAAATACAGAGTCTAGCTGGCAGAATCATCGTACGGATCAGGGGCACAAAATGTGACTGACATAATCATAATCAGAGCCAGAGGTACAGAAATGTAACAGACGAAATCATGGTCCGGATCAGACATACAGAAGTGACGCAGACAAAATCATTTTCCGAATCCGATTTCCAGAAGTGTAACAGACAGAATCGTAACCCAATCCGACAGACAGCAGTGTAACGGACAGAATCATAATCCAATCGGACAGACAGAAGTGTAACGGACAGAATCATAATCCAATCGGACAGACAGAAGTGTAACAGACAGAATCATAATCCAATCGGACAGACAGAAGTGTAACAGACAGAATCATAATCCAAGCGGACAGACAGAAGTGTAACGAACAGAATCATAAACCAATCGGACAGACAGAAGTGTAACGGACAGAATCATAAACCAATCGGACAGACGGAATCATGCATGCAGAGTCATACAGAGTCATATACTTATACAGATGCAGATAGCATATACATACATACATATATCAGATCCCGGCCCTCTCATGAGGGACGCGGTAACAGAACCCGACCCTCTTAGTACGGGACGCTGTGGACAGACAGATCAGATCATATGCCATCCTGGCTGCCATCCCCATACATCACATAATCAGATTACATACAGATGTAAACAGATCTCGGCCCGCACACCGAAGGACGTGGTGAACAATGCAGTGGAATGTGCACGATAACAGAACCTGGCCCGGGCGCAGTGAAGGAAGCATTGAGGCGTCCACGAACAGATTAATGAGAAACCACATACACACAGATCATCATACAGACTCAATGGAACTGAAGTAGGCCAAACGGCGGGTCAAATCAAAGTATTCGGACAATATTCATAACATACGCATATATGTCGCTTCGGACGGCACGACAGATTTTACCAGAATAAGATCTCCAGAAACGTTCCAGATGTCAAAATCATTTTATAAGACTTATAAAAATAGTCACAACACTTGTCATATAATGAACAGAATAATAGCCCAGATGTTGCCTGTGAAGATCGGACAGAAACAAGGCAATTAAAGTCATACAAAAAGTATCGGAGCTTTGTGGGCCCACCTCGGACCAACTCGAGGTGGCGTACATAAATTACAGGTAATAGACCTTATGAGGTCGTCCTTGATCGTTTTTAGGCATTCCGACTCCATTTAGGAAGTTGCATACATATAGTTTACTTTATAAGCAAATTATAAGAAAACTAGTTCAATTGCATTGAATGAATAGTGCCCAAAATCAAACTCGATTTTCTACGAACAGAATAATCCCCGAGGCTCAAATTCAAGCCTAGTACACCTAGGACATGCCAAGAGAAGGAAAAGGACAGCTTTACATACCTTGGTTGCGCCTTACGCTTGCTCAAATTCGATTCCCGTTTAGTCCAAAATCTGCAAATGGTCACTTTTGCCAATTGTCATATTCAAGCCTTAAGAATCCGATCTTAAGCACATACTTGCCTACCGAAATTTCGGCAACATTTCCTTTATAAATTCAACATTCCCGAAAGTCTAATTTAGCCAAAACAATCAACAACCCAACAACAACATCAACAACAACAACAATCACAATATAACACAATATAATGAAACTAGCCTTCTTTCCGACATAACGCAATATCTTTCATTCCGACCTCACATTTCCAAACCAATCTCAATATTTTCATATTCACCATTAATCCTGATCATTACAACGCAATTTGGAAGCATTTCATATCCTTTCTACAAAATATTCACAAGGTATACCAAATATACAAACTTTCTACTAAAGTCATAATTCATCCAAGGTCTCCAATCTTTAACAAACATTTCCATAACTTGTTTCTATCTTCCAACTTCATCAACAATCATTATCATTTACACCTTAACGACTTCCATTTCCATATTTACATAAATTATAATAAAGTTGCATACCTTCCTACAACAACTTAACAACAAATTTTCCATAACAACAAGAACCATTATTCTTCCATTCACTTCACAACAACACAATTATCATACTAAAGGAATTTAATTCATCTTCCACTATCAACACAATACCACTCGGCCACACACCTATATTTTCAATTTCAACCAAATTCATTCCACTTTCATTTCCAATATAAATTTCACCATAACCATAACTAGGATACAACATAAAATTCAACTCATATTACTTATACATCAAGGCATCCACGGCTACACATACATACATATAAATACCATGCAATCTTCCATATTCTTATGAATTTTAACTCTTTCTACCTCCTACAACATAAACCAAACCTTCATAACACATAAAAAGGGATTAAATCTTACCCTTTCTCTTCAACTCCTTCACTTGCCCAAAGTGCGAAAATGATGAAACGGATGAACCATCTTCCGAAATAATTATACCACGTTGTAGAGGGTACTTGAATTGGTAGGAATACTACAAGAAAACAATTTTTGGAACAAGATTTAAGTTACCCAAATTTCCATGGTCTTGGCCGAAATGGCCTTGCTTTTGTTCTTGCATCCTTGGCTTGTATTTCCTTTCTTGAAATGTCTTGAAGCTTCTATGACTTAATCACCCTTTTATGTAATTAACACATGGAAAATTTCCATGGGCTTGGGCCTACTATGGCCGGCCAAGCTCCCTCCATTTGGGCCTTTTTCTATATTTGTTTTAGCCCAATTAATGTAGTCAGTATTTTGAAATTCCCGAAACTAATTTCCAAAATTCCAATTTTGTCCTTGGCCTTCTTCCGTATTTCCACACCAATATTTTCCATGAACAACACACACATGTGTGAATTCAATTCAACATATGGCTTTATTCCTTACAAATCAAGATCATTTCGAATTTTCCCGAACATGCGAAAGTGCGGGATATAACATCCTCCCCCCCTTTAGAACATTCGTCCTCGAATGTTCAACTGACCTTAGGGGGGTCTCGTGCCACTTCGGGGTGGTTTCCTTCTATAGTTATCCTTTGCCGACTCTCCGATGTGGATTCTTTACAAATATGATTGAGTAATTCTTCCCGTCACCGATTCATATACTTTCATAGCGTATTTCCTCATATTCCCCACAGTCACTAGGCCATGAACTATCTTATAGTAACCGACGAATCCTTTTCGCTCTTTCACAGACGCTATGTCCCTTCTTTCTTCCCTTCAAAACTTTTCAAACATTATAATTGATACCACTTCTGTCACGGCCCAACCCCGTGGGCCGCGACTGGTATCCTAACTGGAGACCCGTACATACCTACCTAACAGAGTTGGCGTACCAGACGGGTAATTCATGCTAGGTGTACACGGATTCAAACCAATATAAATACAGCGCACGAGAATGCACACATACATAAACATACTAATGCTTGCACATAAGCCGTTGAGGCTAACATAGCAGACGGAGTCACAAACTCGTACATACTTACCTGAACAGTAGCAACCTGTAACCCACATACATGTCTACACCATCGTCCTTGTCAATATTCCTACACCCTTTTCACCTACTATTACTCTTCTCACTTATTTGGCTCGATTACTCATGATTCTTCTCAACCGCACCATCTATTTCCTTATATACCTTTCGGGAGTTTAAATCTCTTAACATTGTCATAGAACTTTATCATTCCATTTCTTACTTCATATTTCTTATCGTGGTTACGGTTCTTTGGTCCCACTTGCTTAAGTCAATTTTTCAAACCCCACACACCTTTCCTTCGTTTCATATAACCATACTTATCCTCTTTCACGTACCCATGCTTGCAGTTTACCCAAATAGTCCCGTGCATTACTCGTCGTTCCTTTTCTGGAGATTCTGCTCGGTCATGTTTCTTACCTCTTGCTTCCTTCCAATATTTACCCTTTCGCTTTTTCCTTTACTTACGCTCTTTCCTTTCCAAGTATCATTGTACTGGAAATTTCCAATCCTAACAGATAGAGAGAATAACAACAGCCTACCTTATAACATTTGCACCATTCACCTTTGTCATTATTACTTGGAGTTCGGTACCCTTATTCGTTTGGTGCCTTTCGCCTTTTAGCACCGGTCGCGGGGACACACGTACTCACTAGTACAATCACAGATAAGGCATCATACGCATTCATATATGCATACATAATCATTTTCAACTAGGCCACACATTACCCCCAAACATCGTTCAAGCCTGTTCTAATTCCAAAGCCGGAGCGTTCTTTCTGTTTCTTCTCTAATCCAACCAATTGCGTGCTGTGTGGCCCTTCTATGGTCTCCAACCATCTCGTATATTCTAATTCCACTCAGGCCGTTTTAGCTTTCCAATCGTCTCTTATATCGGAATATATAAAATTCTGACATACTTCCCAGGGGGTCACCCATCCTGAAATTGCTCCCACCTGAGCACGCTTAACCTCGAAACCTTGGTGCGTTTCGGTGCCTTAACGCTGATATAATCACGTCCACTTTCTCGTATGTCCTTTACTACATAATCTAGAGCAATTCAAAGTTTTATGGATTCCGAGACACATTCATAACACGTCCTTTCTTGTGCAATTACTATTTTACCCTTTTCGGTCTTCCGTACCACCTTTATAAATTCTTATCATTCGAAATCTGTACGCAGAACATACCAACAGTACCTTACAGAGCACACGGCTATATGTCACATCCTAGCCGCCCAGAACTTTCAGTTTCAGGTAACAGAACGAATATTTCCAGACTTGCCCTTTTGACCTTTCCATATCGTTATTTGCCTCTTACCGTCGTATGTAAGACTTACAAAAAGAGTTTCATTTTTTCCTATGACTTGGCTCTATCGCACGATCTATGACAGAAAGAAGGTCAACCATCCCTAGATGCCCCGTAGCCTCCTGTTTATAAATGTGGCGCGCTACACATCATAAACAAGGCTCTACCGGACACGACTTTGCAGACAACCCCTAGGACAGACCTGCTCTGATACCACTATGTCACACCCCGACCTTACTAGGGTGTGATGGGCACCCGACCCTTACTTAGGGCCGAGCGAACCCTCAGACTACTGCTGCACATAAAGTCACATCAAACGTTTTAAGTTAAATATAATAAAATACATAGTAATTTTTTTTTTTTGAAATATTCTTTCTCAAGGTTTCAAAGCCGAACCAATCTATAATCACACAGAATTCAGAACATAACACAGACCGACATATCGGCTGACGAAGCCGCATACAGACTGACAACCAATAGCCACGACACTGTCTGCAAAGTCTCTAACATAAGTCCAGAAGTCATAACATACAAACTCTGACTCGGCAGCATTCCAGGAGCAAATGGAGCTTGCCAACTCCGCTGGATCATCTTCTGTAATAACTGCAGCTCGTTTGGGAGTACCTGCGCGACATGAAACGCAGCCCCCGAAGAACAGGGGGTCAGTAAGAAAAATGTACCGAGTATGTAAAGCGAAAATGTAACAAATATAACCATAATCCGAACCAGAAGTACAGAAATATAGTGGACAGAATCGAAACCGAATCCGAAATAGAAATACAGAGTCTAGCTGGCAGAATCATCGTACGGATCAGGGGCACAGAATGTGACTGACATAATCATAATCAGAGCCAGAGGTACAGAAAAGTAACATACGGAATCATGGTCCGTATCAGACATACAGAAGTGACGCACACAAAATCATTTTCCAAATCCGATTTCCAGAAGTGTAACAGACAGAATCGTAACCCAATCCGACAGACAGCAGTGTAACGGACAAAATCATAATCCAATCGGACAGACAGAAGTGTAACAGACAGAATCATAATCCAATCGGACAGACAGAAGTGTAACGGACAGAATCATAATCCAAGTGGACAGACAGAAGTGTAACGGACAGAATCATAAACCAATCGGACAGACAGAAGTGTAACGGACAGAATCATAAACCAATCGGACAGACGGAATCATGCATGCAGAGTCATACAGAGTCATATGCTTATACAGATGCAGATAGCATATACATACATACATATATCAGATCCCGGCCCTCTCATGAGGGACGCGGTAACAGAACCCGACCCTCTTAGTACGGGACGCGATGGACAGACAGATCAGATCATATGCCATCCTGGCCGCCATCCCTATACATCAGATAATCAGATTACATACAGATGTAAACAGATCCCGGCCCGCACACCGAGGGACGCGGTGAACAATACAGTGGAATGTGCACGATAACAGAACCTGGCCCGGGCGCAGTGAAGGAAGCATTGAGGCGTCCACGAACAGATTAATGAGAAACCACATACACACAGATCATCATACAGACTCAATGGAACTGAAGTAGGCCAAACGGTGGGTCAAATCAAAGTATTCGGACAATATTCATAACATACGCATATATGTCGCTTCGGACGGCACGACAGATTTTACCAGAATAAGATCTCCAGAAACGTTCCAGATGTCAAAATCATTTTATAAGACTTATAAAAATAGTCACAACACTTGTCATATAATGAACAGAATAATAGCCCAGATGTTGCCTGTGAAGATCGGACAGAAACAAGGCAATTAAAGTCATACAAAAAGTATCGGAGCTTTGTGGGCCCACCTCGGACCAACTCGAGGTGGCGTACATAAATTACAGGTAATAGACCTTATGAGGTCGTCCTTGATCGTTTTTTGGCATTCCGACTCCATTTAGGAAGTTGCATACATATAGTTTACTTTATAAGCAAATTATAAGAAAACTAGTTCAATTGCATTGAATGAATAGTGCTCAAAATCAAACTCGATTTTCTACGAACAGAATAATCCCCGAGGCTCAAATTCAAGCCTAGTACACCTAGGACATGCCAAGAGAAGGAAAAGGACAGCTTTACATACCTTGGTTGCGCCTTACGCTTGCTCAAATTCGATTCCCGTTTCGTCCAAAATCTGCAAATTGTCACTTTTACCAATTGTCATATTCAAGCCTTAAGAATCCGATCTTAAGCACATACTTGCCTACCGAAATTTCGGCAACATTTCCTTTATAAATTCAACATTCCCGAAAGTCTAATTTAGCCAAAACAATCAACAACCCAACAACAACATCAACAACAACAACAATCACAATATAACACAATATAATGAAACTAGCCTTCTTTCCGACATAACGCAATATCTTTCATTCCGACCTCACACTTCCAAACCAATCTCAATATTTTCATATTCACCATTAATCCTGATCATTACAACGCAATTTGGAAGCATTTCATATCCTTTCTACAAAATATTCACAAGGTATACCAAATATACAAACTTTCTACTAAAGTCATAATTCATCCAAGGTCTCCAATCTTTAACAAACATTTCCATAACTTGTTTCTATCTTCCAACTTCATCAACAATCATTATCATTTACACCTTAACGACTTCCATTTCCATATTTACATAAATTATAATAAAGTTGCATACCTTCCTACAACAACTTAACAACAAATTTTCCATAACAACAAGAACCATTATTCTTCCATTCACTTCACAACAACACAATTATCATACTAAAGGAATTTAATTCATCTTCCACTATCAACACAATACCACACGGCCACACACCTATATTTTCAATTTCAACCAAATTCATTCCACTTTCATTTCCAATATAAATTTCACCATAACCATAACTAGGATACAACATAAAATTCAACTCATATTACTTATACATCAAGGCATCCACGGCTACACATACATACATATAAATACCATGCAATCTTCCATATTCTTATGAATTTTAACTCTTTCTACCTCCTACAACATAAACCAAACCTTCATAACACATAAAAAGGGATTAAATCTTACCCTTTCTCTTCAACTCCTTCACTTGCCCAAAGTGCGAAAATGATGAAACGGATGAACCATCTTCCGAAATAATTATACCACGTTGTAGAGGGTACTTGAATTGGTAGGAATACTACAAGAAAACAATTTTTGGAACAAGATTTAAGTTACCCAAATTTCCATGGTCTTGGCCGAAATGGCCTTGCTTTTGTTCTTGCATCCTTGGCTTGTATTTCCTTTCTTGAAATGTCTTGAAGCTTCTATGACTTAATCACCCTTTTATGTAATTAACACATGGAAAATTTCCATGGGCTTGGGCCTACTATGGCCGGCCAAGCTCCCTCCATTTGGGCCTTTTTCTATATTTTTTTTAGCCCAATTAATGTAGTCCGTATTTTGAAATTCCCGAAACTAATTTCCAAAATTCCAATTTTGTCCTTGGCCTTCTTCCGTATTTCCACACCAATATTTTTCATGAACAACACACACATGTGTGAATTCAATTCAACATATGGCTTTATTCCTTACAAATCAAGATCATTTCGAATTTTCCCGAACATGCGAAAGTGCGGGATATAACAAGAGGTGCCCGAGTGGGTTAGCACCGGGTACCAGTCATGGCCCTCCGGTTGGGTCGTGACAAAAGTAGTATCAGAGCAGTTCTGTCCTAGGGTGTGTCTATGAGCCGTGTCCAGTAGAGTCTTGATTCTGGGTGTGTTGTGCGACACACTTATAAACAAGAAGTTGCGGGCCTTTTAGGAATGAATGCCATTCTTTCTTTATAAGATCATGCGATAGAGCCATAATATAAGGATTTCTCTTTTCCTTAACCGTGTATTATGTATTTCAGAAATGCTTTTGAAGAGAAAAGCTACGGCAGCCCAAAAGGGCAAGACAGTGGCAGAAAAGCGGGCTGAAAGAGCACCGCCAACGGTTGTAGAGGAAAGTGAGTACAAGAATGCGGCTCAATCTCAATCCTCCCATTCAGTGCCTATTTCAAAGGATCATGAGGGAGCCTCAGTCCCAGCTCCAGCACCTCCAGCTCCTCCACCGGATGCTTCTGGCCAAGATGTAAAAGAGACCATTCAGTTGCTTACTTAATTGGTTGCCGCCCAGACTTAGCGGCAAGGTACAGGGCAAGGTGATAGGGCTGTTAGTGCAAGGGCCCGTGATTTTATTAGCCCAAACCCTCCGAAATTCTTTAGATCAAAGCCGGATGAGGACCCTCAAAATTTTATTGATGGAATATTGAGGACACTTCGGTTGATGCATGCTTCGGACATCGAATCGGTGGAGTTAGCATCCTATAGATTGAGGGATGTTGCGGTTCATTGGTACACGGTTTGGATGGCTTCACGGGAAACCAATGCGCCTCCCCCGGTATGGCAAGAATTTGTAGACGCCTTCCTCCGACATTACCTGCCTTCAGAGGTTCGGCGAGCTAGAGCTGATAAGTTCTTGAATTTGAGGCAAGGAAGTATGAGTGCTTTAGAGTATAGTATCCGCTTCAACTCTTTGGCTAGGTATACTTCGGCCATGGTAGCGGATATGGGTGACTGAGTGCACAGATTTGTGAGAGGCCTAGGGCAACATTTGATGGATAGGTGTTTGACTGCGTCCCTTCAGGACAACAAGGATATTTAGCGCATTCTGGCCCATGCTCAAAATTACAGGAAAGCCAGCAGCAACCAAGAAGTGAGCGTGAGGATGATAGAGGGTATAACAAGAGGGCCCGATCTTTGGGTCTGATGAGTGAGTTTAGAGGCAGGCACAAACAACAGTTTTCTAGGCATTCAGGCCATTCTATTACTAGTGCACCTGCACGGTTTACAGGCCAGATATTTGATAGATCTACTCATTCCGGGCCGAGTCAGAGTTTTTGCGGTTCTCAGTTCAGAAGTGATTCGGTTCAGGCCAGGCCACCCGTGCCATGATGTTCCCAGTGTGGAAAATTACATTGGGGCCAGTGTCGATTAGGTTCAGAGCTTTGCTATGCATATGGTCGGCCAGGCCATATTATGCGTGATTTCCCCTCGGTTGGTGGTAGAGGTATGACCCAGCCTTTAGGGTCGGTAGCTAGATCTTCATCATCTATACGCCCTATGGGGCTAGGTTCACATGCGCCGGTCGACCATGGTAGAGACAGAGGGAGAGTCCTAGTTCTAGCAGTCCTCAGCACCGTATCTATGCTCTGGCTGGACGCCAAGATCTTGAGTCTTCTCCTGATGTTGTCACAAGTATATTATAGATATTTTCTCATGATGTATATGCTTTGATAGACCCGGGCTCCACATTGTCATATGTTACACCATATATTGCGGGTCAGTTTGAAGTCAAACTGGAGTCGATCAAACCTTTCGAGATGTCTACACCCGTTGGTGAATCGGTAATAGCTAGCCGAGTATATAGAAATTGTGTAGTTTTGATTTGTGACCATTGTACTGTGGTTGACTTACATGAGTTAAAAATGGTGGATTTTGATGTTATTATGGGCATGTTGGTTGGCTTCTTGCTATGCCAATGTTGATTGTAGAATGAAAATGGTTCGTTTCCAGTTTCCGGGAGAACTAGTTTTAGAATGGAAAGGGACTACTGCGTCACCAAAAGGTAGGTTTATTTCCCATCTTTAAGGCAGGGAAAATGATCACAAAAGGTTGCATTTATCATCTAGTTCAGGTTCAAGATGTAGAAGCTGAATCGCCACCTCTTCAGTTGGTTCCCGTGGTGAATGAGTTTTCGGATGTATTCCCGGAAGAGCTTCCAGGCCTTCCTCCGGAAAGAGAGATTGATTTTGCTATAGATGTGCTACCGGATACAAAACCTATATCTATCCCTCCTTACAGAATGGCTTCCGTAGAGTTGAAAGAATTAAAGGAGCAATTGAAGAACTTGCTTGAGAAAGACTTTATTAGGCCTAGTTCATCCCCGTGGGGAGCACCCGTGTTGTTTGTCCGAAAGAAAGATGGCTCCTTGCGAATGTGCATTGACTATCGGCAACTGAATAAGGTGACGATTAAGAATAAATATCATCTTCTGAGGATTGATGACTTATTTGACCAATTACAAGGTGCTAAATGGTTTTCAAAGATAGATTTGAGATCCGGGTATCATCAAGTGAGAGTTAGGGAGAAAGATATCCCTAAGACAGCCTTCAAAACAAGATATGGCCATTTTAAGTTCCAGGTGATGTCATTCGGGCTAACTAATGCACCGGCAGTCTTTATGGATTTGATGAACAATGTGTTCAGGCCCTTCCTAGATTTATTTGTGATTGTATTCATCGACAATATCTTGGTGTATTCTAGGTCCGAGGCAGAACATGCAGATCATTTGTGTACTGTCCTTAGAGTTCTTCAAACTCGAGAGTTATTTGTCAAATTTTCTAAGTGTGAGTTTTGGTTGAACTCAATGATATTTTTGGGGCACATTGTTTCAGCCGATGGTATTCGGGTAGATAGCCAAAAGATTGAGGCCGTGAAGACTTGGCCAAGGCCCACGACTCTTATGGAGGTTCGTAGTTTTCTGGGCTTAGCAGGTTATTATAGGAGATTTGTATAATACTTTTCTTCCATTTCTGCACCACTCACAAAGCTGACCCAGGAATCAGCAAAGTTTCAATGGACTGATGCTTGTGAACATAGTTTCCAAGAGCTAAAGGATAGATTAACTTCTACCCCAGTCCTGATACTTCCAGAGGGATTGGAAGGTTATAGTGTTTATTGCGACGCTTCGGGCGTTGGGCTAGGCTGTGTGTTAATGCAACATGGTAAGGTGATTGTGTATGCTTCAAGGCAATTACAGAAACATGAGAAAAATTATCCAATCCATGACTTTGAACGGGCTGCGGTGATTCATGCATTGAAGATGTGGAGACATTATTTGTATGGTGTCCACGTTGATATTTATACCTATCATAAGAGTCTTCCGTATATCTTCAAGTAGAAAGAGTTGAATTTACGGCAACGACGATGGTTTGAATTGCTGAAACACTATGAAGTCGATATCCTGTATCACCCCGGAAAGACAAATGTTGTGGCTGATGCTCTTAGCTGTAGATCTATGGGAAGTTTTTGTGATGTTCGGCAAGAGAAGAGAGAAATGGCTCGTGAGCTCCAGCAGTTGGCTAGCCTTGGAGTTCGAGTAGTGGACTCAGGTAGCATGGGAGCTACCATTTAGAATTCAGCAGTCTCATCGCTAGTAGTAGAAGTGAAAGAGCAACAATACGAAGATCACATGCTAATTCATTACAGAGATACACTCCCTCAGAAGGAGAAGTCATTATTTGAGATCGCAGGAGACGGAGTTCTCCAATGCCGAGGCAGATTATATGTTCCTGATGTGGCAGGATTACGCCACCAAATATTTAGAGAAGCCCATTGCTCCTATTATTCTGTCCACCACGGAGCAACTAAAATTTACATGGTCTTAAATCTATATATTGGTGGAATGGGATGAAGAAGGATATAACAAAATTCGTAGCTCAATGTTCCAACTGTCAACAAGTGAAAATCGAGAACCAAATGTCGGGCGGATTGTTGCAAGCTATAGAAATTCCAACTTGGAAGTGGGAAGCAATTAACATGGACTTCATTACAGGCTTACCCCGTTCAAGACGTAAGTATGACTCCATATGGGTGATTGTGGATAGACTCACGAAGTCAGCTCATTTCTTACTAGTCAGAACTACATATGTGGCGGAAGATTATGCAAAGCTTTATGTTAAAGAGATAGTGCGACTTCACGGTGTTCCAGTATCTATTATCTCTGATAGAGGAACTCAGTTTACAACTAATTTTTAGAAATCCTTCCAAGAGGGTTTGGGGACTCAGGTGAGTCTTAGCACGACATTTCACCCACAGATTGATGGACAAGCTAAACGTACCATTCAGACTCTCGAGGATATGTTACGGGCATGTATGTTGGATGTTGGAGGTAATTGGGATGATCATTTACCACTTATTGAATTTGCTTATAACAATAGTTATCATTCTAGCATCCACATGGCACCGTATGAGGCTTTATATGGGAAAAAGTGTAGATCCCCAATTGGGTGGTTTGAAGTACAAGAGACTAAATTGATAGGGCCAGACTTGGTCCAGCAAGCCATAGAGAAAGTCAAGCTTATACGCAATCGATTGTTGACAGCTCAAAGTCGTCAAAAGTCATATGCGGATAATCGTCGAAGGGACTTAGAGTTACAAGTTAAAGATTGGGTATTATTAAAAGTGTCACCAATGAAGGGTGTAATGATATTTGGCAAAAGGGGAAGCTTAGTCCCCGGTACATTGGGCCTTATGAGATTATACGCAAGGTAAGCAAAGTGGCTTACAAATTAGATCTACCCCTTGATTTGGAGTCAGTTCACCCAGTTTTCCATGTCTCGATGCTTCGTAAGTGTGTTGGAGATCCTACTAGGATCGTGCCAGTAAATGATGTTCAAGTGACAGAAAGGTTGACTTATGAAGAGGTAACCTTGGCCATATTAGATAGACAAAGTACGGAGGCTTAGAAACAATGAAGTGGCCTTAGTTAAGGTTTTGTGGAGAAACAATAACCGAGAAGAAATGACTTGGGAAGCGAAAGAAAATATGAAGACCAAGTACCCACACTTATTTCAACCCCCAGAAGATATCCAAGATGAGATATCAAGATTATGAGGTATGTATGTTTTTCTTTTTATGCATTTGGGTCGTGTGTGGCAAAACACTTTTGTTATTATGTTGTGGCCCTGTGAGGCATTATTATTATGGGCTGTTGTGACAGGATGGTAGTGCCATATTACAGGGAAAACTCTGGCGAAATTTTTATAGAATCCCCGAGAACTTAACATTCGAGGACAAATGTTCTTAAGGGGGGAAGAATGTTACACCTCGATTTTTTTTTTGTTAATGCACAGTGAATAGAATAACGAAGGGCACGAAGTATATGATATTTCAATAAGTAAGAAATAGGATTTGATGACTCTAATTGAGATTGCAAAGACATTTGAGGTAAGAGAAGAAAGTTTGACAAGGAAGGCAAGGTATACATTATGTATCAGAAAGGATTTATGAGTACCGAATTAATAATGACTTAATGATGTCTTGGAGAAGAGTGATAACGTCCCTTAGATTGTTAATGAGGTGTTAAGCAAGTATTAAGAAGGTTCCATAAGGATTGGAGATCAAACGAGTCGACGAGAACGAGTTCGGAAAAGCTGGGCATTATACGACCCAACATACTGGTCGTATAAAATATACTGGCCGTATGTTAGGCCGTATATTCAGCCCAGATTGGCAGCCTTCACTGGACCAAAAGTACGGCTAAACATACGGTCCATATAAATTATACGGACCGTATGTTGGTCTGTGAAATCAAAGCAGGACAGATTGTGAGATATTAATAAGGGGACCAAGTTCATTTCATCTTCACTCCCCTTCTCTCAAGAACTCTCTAGAACATTTCTCCACACCTCTCCCACAAGAATTCAAGAGATATTAATGACCAACTTCATCAAACAAAGAGAATCAAGTGTAAGAAACTCATTAAAGTTCATCCAAGACAAGAAATCCAAGTGGAAGTGGAACTAGGGTTATGCTCAAGTGAAGTGTTTCCACACAAAGTCCATTCCTACACCATCAAAGGTAAGTTTTATGGTCATTCATTGTTGTTTAAAGTATTGAGGGGTCGAAAGACTCGGATTGTAGTAGGAGATAGGAAATGAGTCATGAATGTGAGAATAGTGATATTTTTAGGTAGTAGCTTGGATTGAGTCATGATTCTCTATATGTTGTGATTATTATTATGTTATAAATTGCGTTAAAAACATGGGATAGACATTGTATATGAGTGAATGTAATAGTGTGTCATGATTATGAATATGGATGATTTGAAGTGGATTGAGAAATATGGATAATATAGGTGAATAAAGACTATTGCTATGATGTTGTGAATGTTATTATAGATGCTTGGGAGTTGATATATGATATGGAGGAAGTTGTATAAACAAAGGAGATGCTGCCTGATTTTCTCTAGCTTAGGTCAAGTATGCTAAGCTATCAATTTTCTGATGTTAGTATAAACTCTAATGAAGGTAGAAACGAGAGCATTGAAGGAGGACGTTCAAGCGATAGAATAGTTGAACGAAAAGGTATGTAGGGCTAACCCTTTTTTTTCAATAAGGCATGGTTCCTTGGCCATATATCTATTCTTTTATGAGCCTATAATGTCCTCCTAATGATTCTATCTTTAAAAACTACTAAAGCTCATGATTCTGGTTATGTTACGATTCTACTAAATTCCTTATATGATGACTAATCCTCTAAGGATAGATGTAATGAAACGACGATAGTAATGATGCCAAAGATGCTTATGAGCTCTTATGTATCTGTGTCTATGTATGACTATTATGTAACACCGAGCTTATATGGCTGGGTATGATATGTATCACACGCACACCACCGCAGTTAGGTACGGATAACCCTCAGCCTTAGTAGGGCCAAGTATGTATAAACACCGAGCCTTGCCATGGCCGGGTATGTGAAACACCGATCCTTCATGGTCGGGTATGCTATGAATATAAATATGTATATGAATACGATTATGAATACGAATATGATACGGATATGGATATGTACGTGTATATGTACACAAAGACACATTAGAAATGGAAGGTCCCTATGGAAGACAAGTGAGTGTTTATGACGATGGTTCTACTACCTCCCAGCTTATGCTATTTCTTATGTTGTCTCTTATACTTCTATAATGATGTTGATTATGCATTACATACTCAGTACATTCTTCGTGCTGATGTCCTTTTGTTTGTGGACGCTACGTCAAGCCCGTAGGTGGCTAGGGAGACATGCTTAATCCATAGCTTTATTACTCAGGGACTACGTAGCGGAGCTCCATTTCATTCGGAGCTACAACTTTTGGTATCTATTGTGCCTGTCCCACCTATATGATATGACATACTCTCCTGTGAGGCTCGTAGACATGTGTATATAGTTAGATGTCTTTAGCCTTGTCAGCTTATATTTTTTATATCATTTTGATAGCCTTGTCGGCTAATGTACATGGATATGGCCATAGTTGTTGATGATGGTTTAAATGAATTTTTGCGCAATGACATTAGTATGATTGATAGATAGAAAGTATGATTTAGCTATGTGGCTCACCTAGATGTAAAATGTGAATGTATGATAAGAGGTGCCCGGGTGGGTTAGCACCGGGTACCCGTCATGGCCCTCCGGTTGGGTCGTGACAAACTGAAAATGAAATCTTAACCTGGTCATGAACATGAACATGAACATGAATACATATATATAACATGACTGGAAATATATCCGACAGAGCATTAATGTAACTGACATGAAACCAAAACGTTAGTACGCGGCGTTTGATCTCTGCCCCAACCAACTAAGCCATCCTGTACCTTGCCGGGGTACAAGACATGAACATGACATGAATGGATCCAAATCCCTCAATGGAAACAATATGAAGGAATCATCCTAACTAGGCGAAGAGATCCTTATCTGTTACACCTCGCCCTCCCAGGAGCTAAGGACGTTCCGTACTTTTGGCGTATTTTCGAAGAAGGAGCTTATGGAGGGTTAACATCGTGAGCAAACGCGGGATATAAGTCATGAAAAACAGGTGTTACACCTTGGAAGAATTTTAGATCGTTAGTACCATTACTAAACAAACATGAGCCTGGAGAGGCCATGGAACTATTATAAGGCTAATAAAGACTTCTAACAAGTAATAGGAGAATAGCTAAAGGTCCCGGGGTCAAGCGGGTTGGAGAAAGTAAGTTGTCAAAGCTTTGGGAAAAACTAGGCAAATTGCGGACAAGATTTTGGTCCAAATTGAGCTAGATATATCTCCTAGCATATGAGGAGTTATGGAGTGAAGAAGCTATCTAAATTGAATTTCATCGAGTCCGGTTTCCAACGCCGCAAACCGTTCGTAGATACGACATTTGAGGAGGGAGTTATGGGCATTTTAAAACAGACTGCTAGAAGCCAGCGAACCTGTGCGAAAATCCTAGAAGCCCACTTAAAAGCCCATTAAGTGACCCGACCTTATAAATAGTCCCAAACTCATTTTTCATCCATTCTCACCACCTACAAGTCTCTAGAAACCTCTCCAACACTCCTTCAAGCCTCCACACCAACCTTAGCCCAATTTGGTAGGTTCCAACTTCAACTTAGGCTCGGAAAGTACGTATTGCTTTGTAGTTTTTGATTTCCGTTGTCATATCATCTTGGATAAGAAAGAGAACCTTGAACTCGGGTGGTGTCTCACGCATGCAACCCATTTAAGGT
Organism: Lycium barbarum; assembly: GCF_019175385.1. Lineage (NCBI taxonomy): Eukaryota > Viridiplantae > Streptophyta > Magnoliopsida > Solanales > Solanaceae > Lycium > Lycium barbarum. The sequence continues at coordinate 48,648,978 of NC_083342.1, forward strand.
AAGATTCTTCCTCCATTATCAAAAGTTTACATAAATTCAGAAATGGGCATTCTATATTTAGCTCGTGTTTAGTCGAATTGGAGGAAATACGAAATAAATCTATGATGGGTATTGTGGATGGATTATAATGGATATTTGTTTTTGATAGATTAGTAATGGAATGAGTTTGGATTATGATTTTTGGTGTTGGGTTGTTGTTATAATCCTGGGATCGGAGTACAAACAGAGGAAATGCTGCTCAAATTTCCATAACTCCGAAAGAATTGGATATAACATCTACAAGACTTCACATGCAAGATAAGAGAAGACTAACCCAGGTCGTATACTTCCATTTAGGTGTGAGAGAAAGGCCAGCGTGCTTATAGGGAATTCCTCCAGGTCATGTTTTTGAAGATAAACGTATGTAAGGTTTTTACAATCGTTTTTCTTGGCACAAATCAATAGAACCCCTAGCGTGCATTATCAATCTATTCTAGTCTATTCCAGATTTCCTACATGTTACTATATATATATATATATATATATATATATATATATATATATAGAGAGAGAGAGAGAGAGAGAGATTTTACGAAAAATACGTATTTTATGAGAAGTACATATATTTTATGAAAGATGCATTTTTTTTCCGAAAATCTCTATTTTTACGGAATTTACGATATTTTACTAAAATATGTAAACGTCCCCAGCTAAGTCATTCATTGACTCCTATTAAACTGTCCGTAGACTTTATGAAAGATCCTTATGATGTTAATGTGAGTATTATCATTTGAGTCATTCCTTTTCCTCGATATGTGTCCCATAATATATTCGGAGGTATAACGACCTTACGTCACTCCGAAAGGCCCAATGTCACTTCTTTGATCTTCATGCATTTATATTTATATGTATGCACTATTTTACTCCACCGAGCCGCGCTATAGTCGGCCGGGTACGGCACGTGGATGTGAAACCACTGATCAGTTGGGTATTCGCACCGAGTCCCATTAGGGCCGGGTACGTTATGATATAATGATGTTTTCTCGAACGCTGGAAACCCGGACGCGGGGAGGATGATGATATGCTAATGATGATATACACACCGAGTCCTAAAAAGGCCGGGTACGCTTCCCACCGAGTCCCACTAGGGCCGGGTAATGTCATCTTTACCTTAAAGCTGCTTAAGATTGTTAAACTTCACTATTAGACTTGATGCGCTGAGAGCGATGAAAAAGGATTTTCGGGGTAATGGAGACCAGGAAAGAGGGAAACTTCAGTCAGCCTTAAGGCATTGAATCGTCATTCTCCTTAGCTTTTTTCGTTGAGGTAAGGTATAAGGTAAGGCCTGCAAGTTCGTTCTTTGAAGTAGTTTCCTCTTAGTTTAAGCTCTTGGATGATATAATCCATCTAATCAAAAGGAAGGAAGGATAGACAGTCCAGCAGGTGTATAAGGATGAAGTGAAGATGAAGTAAGGATGGCTTGGGCTATATATATATATATATATATATATACATATATATATATTATGTATATTTACTTGCATATGAAAAATGATTTTGTCATGCATGGCATATTGTATGGTTTCAGATGTCACAGGTTACCTGTTATCACAATTCTCCCATGTTCACATTTATATTTTACTGATGTCATTACTTCCCTGCCTTACATACTCAGTTCTTTTATCCGTACTGACCGTCCCACTTCTTGGGGTGCTACATTTCGTGCTGCTGGTCCTGACAAGCAGAGAAAAAAGACCTTCTCAGTAGGATCGCCAGCTTCAGCAGGACGTCAGCAAGTACCACTATGCCGGGCTTGCTAGTTGGGTATATATCGAGTCTACATGTTATGCATACGATAGATGTACGTACTTTTAGAGGCTCATAGACAGTGCAGTGGGTGTCAGAGTCATGCATGCTTTCATTATACTTATAATACACCTGTTATAGCCTGGGCAGCTCTATGATATTTTATGATGTTCATGTTGTGGCCTTGTCGGCCAACTTATGTATACAGTCGTTCACAAAGAGGTTATGTTATCCTTGTGTTGGGCGTTTCGGTGTACGGTACTCTTATATGTACATGCTAATTATTACGATTAGGATTGTTGTATTAAGGTTATATTATGTCACATTAGGTGGTACTCGACTATTAGGGTCGGGTGACTGTCATGCCCCTCGTCGGCGTGTGACAAAGTGGTATCCGAGCGGGTCAGTCTTAGGGATGTCTATGAGCCGTGTCTAGTAGAGTCTTGTTTAAGGGTTGAAAGCGCGACATACTTCTAAATAGAAGGGTACAGGGCATTTAGGAAATACCTCTTTTCTTCATGATCAGACCGTGCGATAGAGCCAACAACGTAGGAAAGTTCCTTCCCTTTTCTATCTTCTCATTAGAATTGCTATTACGCCAACAAAAAGAAGGGTTTCAATCATAAAGGAATGTGGGTCAGCTCCGAAAATGCATATTAGACTAACGCCCTGTTACACCTCAGAAATTTTTTTCGTTGGTACGTAAGTGAACGAACTAGTGATAAGTATGAGTGCATGATGTCCATGAGCAAGAAATGACGTTTGATGACCTTAGGTGAGATTTCGAAGGTATCCGATGTGAGATGAGAAAGTTGGCTAAATTAAGATGAGATATAAGGTGAGCAATGCATGTGCATGGACGTGGGTGATTAAAATTAGAAGTCTAAGAAATGTGGAAAGTTGCAGAATTGCAACTGCCCAGTGGTCGTAAAGTGCTACGACGGACCGTAAACTGGTATACGGTCCGTAAAATAGCAGGTCGTAAACTGCCATGCAAGGCTTCAACTTTCTGCCAGCCGAGAAATGGTAAAATATGACCTGGAGGACGGACCGTAAAGTGATTTACGACCCGTAAACCATGGTCGTAAATCACCATGCAAGCAGCCAAAGCTTCTGGTTCTGGAAATGGTTAAAGACGATTGCGAGGGACAGTCCATAAACTGCAATACGGGCCGTAAACCATGGTGGACGACCACTGTTCACCTCAGCACAGATTTTGCAAGTCATTAAATAAAGGGACCAACACTTGTTTTATTTCCTTACAACACTACACCACTTCTCTCTAAAACCTCTCTCTACATTTATTATACAAGTTTTCAAGGATATTTGAGGATCAACATCATTAAACAAGGTGAATCAAGAGTAAGAACATCATCAAAGATCATGTAGGTCAAGAAATCCAAATGGAAAAAAACTAGGGTTTTGCTCAAAGTGGAGTATTATTAACCAAAGCTTGTTCCTACAACTTCTAAGGTAAGATTCATGATTTTTACATGATGTTTAAGGTATTGAAGAGTTGAAATACATGGTTTGTAGAAAATATGGTCAAGTAGGTCATGAATGATGAATGGTGACATTTTGAGGAATAGTTTGAATTGAATCATGAATGTTGTTGTGTTGTGATATGAATGTATTATAAATGGTACTAAGATCATGAACTAGACACTTTAGACGAATGGACGAAGTTGGATGTTATGGCCATGAATATGGGTGAATTAGAGGCAAATTAAGGAATCTAGATAATGTGGATAATGTGAATGACTAATGGCCATTGTTATGATATTAATGAAGGTATAGACGCTAGCATTGGAAGGAAGTGTGCAAGTGTAGAATAGTCCGACGAAAAGGTATGTAAGGCTAACCCTTCTTTCATAAGGCATGGTTCCTTGGCCAAACTCTTAAATCCTCTATATGAGTAGGTTGTAATCAAATGATTGACACTCCGAGCTCATAAGCTCACGATCCTCGATATGTGCTACGATTGTACTACGCACCCCATATGACGAGTAAGCATAAGATATAGATGTAGCGAAAATGATGATGATAGTAATGACGATGATAATAATAATGATGCTAAAGGTGCCTACGGTCTATTATACTTACATGTGCCTATGAAGCGCTATAATGACACCCCGAGCTTATAATGCCGGGTAGGATATATGTATATGAATATGTATAAAGTATGTATACGATTACGAAACGCGCGCACACCTCTGTAGATGGTACGGATAACCCTGAAGCCTTGGTAGGGCCAAGTATGAGTAACCTTGAGCCTTGGTTGGCCAAGTATGTATGAAACACCAATCCTATGAAATCGGGTATGCTATGTAAATGCTATGTATATAATATGAATATGAATGTGATAAGACTATGTATAAGAATACGAATAAGGACATGTATACGAATATGAGTACAAGCATGGTACGAGTACTATTATGGAATATGGATGATGATGTAGGTGTACAAATACGTATGTAAAATGGAAAGTCCTACGGGAGGCAGGTAAGTGCTATGACGATGATGTTATTGTCTCCCCCTCCTATGCTATTTCATATGTTGTTCATGATGCTTATTTATTGATGTCGCTCGTGCTTTACATACTCAGTATATTCTTCGTACTGACGTCCTTTTGTTTGTGGACGCTGCGTCATGCCCGCAGTTGCACAGAGAGACAGACTTGATCCATAGCTAGCTATTCGGAGATTACATAGAGAGCTCCATTTCCTTCGAAGCCATATCTTTTGGGTACTCATTCTTTTGTGTATATAATTATGGGCATAGCGGGGTCCTATCCCACTAATGTGATATGTTGTACTCTTAGAGGCTCGTAGACATGTGTGTGTGTGTGGGTAGATGTGTTTGGCCTTGTCGGCCTATGTTTTGTATATCATTTTGTCGGCCACGTTGGCCCATGTACATTGATGTGGCATAGATGCCTATGATGATATAAATGTGCTGTTGTCCAAATGGGACTAGTTGACGAATGAATGGAAATGCATGTATAATTATGTGTCTCACCAAGATGTAGGCATAAGTGTAAGCTAAGGGGTGCACGGGTGGGCTAGCACCGGGTGCTCGTCGCGGCCCCCTTGTCGGGTCGTGACAAAAGTGGTATCCGAGCAGTTCAGTCCTAGGGTGTGTCTACGAGCCGTGTCTAGTAGAGTCTTGGTTGTGGGTGTGTTGCGCGCCACACTTATAAACAAAAAGCTGCGGACATTTTAGGAATAAATGACCTTCTTTCTTCATAAGAATCGTGCGATAGAGCTATGATGTAGGAAATTCTTGCTCCTAAATCGTGTGTTGTGCATTTCAGAGATGCCTAAAAAGGGAAAGACTACGGCAGCCCAAAAGGGCAAGACGGTGGCAGAGAAGCGGGCTAAGAAAGCACCGCCACCGGTAGTAGAGGAAAGTGAGTCCCAGGGTGCGGCTCAATCTCAGTCCTCCCAGACAGTGCCCGTCTCCTAGGAGCGAGAGAGAGCCTCAGCCCCAGCTCCAGCACCTCCAGCTCCTCCACCAAATGCTTCGGGCTAAGATGTAAAAGAGGCCATTACCTTATTGACTCAATTGGTTGCAGCCCAGGCTCAGAGGTACAGTTCAGGGTATGGTGATAGGGCTGTTAGTGCAAGAGCCCGTGATTTCATTACTTTGAACCCTACGGAATTCTTTGGGTCAAAACCGGAGGAGGATCCCCAGGACTTTATTGATGGTATGCTAAGGACGCTCCAGTTGATACATGCTTCGGACACCGAGTCAATGGAGTTAGCGTCATATAGATTGAGAGATGTCTGGATTCAGTGGTATACGGTATGGATGGCTTCACGGGGAGCAAATGCACCTCCCCCGGTATGGCAAGAATTTGTTGATGCTTTTCTCCGTCATTATATGCCCCCAAAAGTTCGGCCAGCTAGGGCCGATAAATTCTTAAATTTGAGGCAAGGCAGTATGAGTGCCCTAGAGTATAGCCTCCGTTTTAACTCCTTGGCCAGGTATGCTTCGGCCATGGTAGCAGATATGGGCGACAGGGTACACCGATTTGTAAAGGGCCTAGGGCCCCATCTGATGGACAAATGCTTGACTGCGTCCCTTCAGGACGGTATGGATATTGCACGCATTCAGGCACATGCTCAGAACTTAGAGGAAAGCCTACAGCATCGGAGAAGTGAACGTGAACAGGATAGGGGACATAGCAAAAGGGCCAGATCTTCGGGCCCAATAATTGAGTCCAGAGGCGGACACAGGCAACAGTTCCCTAGAAATTCGGGCTATTCCATGACCAGTGCACCTCCACGGTTTTCAGGCCAGAGCCTTGATAGATCTACTTATCCCGGACTGAGTTAGAGTTATTCGGGGTCCTAGTTTAGAGGTGATTCAGGACTGTCAGGGCCACCTATACTACGATGTTCCCAGTGTAGGAAGTCGCATTGGGGTCAATGCCGATTGGGTTCAGATGTTTGCTATTCATGTGGTCGACCAGACCATATTATGCGTGATTACCCCTCAGTACATGGTAGAGGTAGGACCCAACCATCAGGGTCGGTAGCCAGATTTTCGGCATCTGTACGCCCTACGGGGCCAGGTTCACATATGCCAGTCGGCCATGGTAGAGGTAGAGGCAGATCTCCTAGTACTAGCGGCCCTCACCACCGTATTTATGCCCTGGCTGGACGCCAAGATCTAGAGTCTTCACCTGACGTGGTCACAGGAATATTATCGGTATTCTATCATGATGTATATGCTTTGATTGATCCGGGATCCACGTTATCATATGTTACTCCTTATATTGCGGGTCAATTTATAGTCGAGCCGGAGTCGATCAAACCTTTTGAGGTGTCCACACCCGTGGGTGAATCGGTAATAGCTAGCCGAGTATATAGGGATTGTATAGTCACGATTTGTGACCGTCGTACCATGATTGATTTGCATGAGCTAGAAATGGTAGATTTTGATGTTATTATGGGCATGGATTGGTTGGCTTCTTGTTAGGCCAATGTTGATTGCCGAATGAAGATGGTTCGTTTCCAGTTTCCGGGAGAACCAGTCTTAGAATGGAAAGGGAATGCGGCATCACCAAAAGGTAGATTTATTTCCTATCTAAAGGCAAGGAAGATGATCACGAAAGGATGTATTTATCATCTAGTGCTAGTTCAAGATGTAGAAGCTGAATCGCTGACTCTTCAGTCAGTTCCCGTAGTGAACGAATTTCCGAATGTGTTCCCGGAAGAGATTTTAGGCCTTCCTCCCGAACGGGAGATTGATTTTACCATTGATGTGTTGCCAGGCACCACATCTATATCTATTCCTCCATATAGAATGGCACCCACAGAATTGAAAGAGTTGAAGGAGCAATTGAAGGACTTGCTTGATAAAGGCTTCATTAGGCCTAGTTCATCCTCGTGGGGAGCACCCGTATTGTTCGTCCGAAAGAAAGATGGCTCCCTGAGAATGTGCATTGATTATAGGCAATTGAATAAAGTAACGATTAAGAATAAATATCCTCTCCCAAGGATTGATGACTTGTTTGATCAATTGCAAGACGGCAAATGGTTTTCAAAGATTGATTTGAGGTCCGGGTATCATCAAGTGAGAGTTAGGGAGAAAGATATCCCTAAGACAGCCTTCAGGACGAGATATGGTCACTTTGAATTCCGGGTGATGTCATTCGGGCTAACTAATATGCCAGCGGTATTTATGGATTTGATGAATAATGTGTTTAGGTCCTTTCTGGACTTATTTGTAATCGTATTCATTGATGATATTTTGGTGTATTCTAGATCCGAAGCAGAACATGCGGATCATTTGCGTATTGTCCTTGGAGTTCTTCGAACTCGAGAATTGTTTGCAAAGTTTTCCAAATGTGAGTTCTGGTTGAACTCAGTGGCATTTTTAGGGCATATTGTGGTAGCCGATGGTATTCGAGTGGATAGTCAAAAGATTGAGGCTGTGAAGACTTGGCCAAGACCCACAACTCCTACAGAGGTTCGTAGCTTTCTGGGTTTAGCAGGTTATTACAGGAGATTCGTTGAAGGTTTTTCCTCTATTTTTGCACCACTCACAAAGTTGACACAGAAATCAGCCAAGTTTCAATGGACAGATGCTTGTGAACGTAGTATCCAAGAGTTAAAGGGTCGGTTGACTTCTGCCCCAGTTCTGACACTTCCAGAGGGATTGGAAGGATACGTTGTGTATTGCGACGCTTCAGGTGTTGGGATAGGCTGTGTGTTGATGCAACATGGCAAAGTGATTGCGTATGCTTCAAGGCAATTGTGGAAACATGAGCAGAATTATCCTACCCATGACTTAGAATTGGCCGCGGTGGTCCATGCATTAAAGATATGGAGACATTACTTATATGGTGTCCACGTGGATATTTACACAGATCATAAGAGTCTTTAATACATCTTCAAACAGAAAGAGTTGAATTTGCGGCAACGACGATGGATAGAGTTGCTAAAAGACTATGATGTTGAGATCCTGTACCACCCCGGAAAGGCAAATGTGGTGGCTGATGCTCTTAGCCGTAGGTCGATGGGAAGTCTAAGTGATGTACGACCAGAAAAGAAAGAGATGGCCCGTGAGCTTCAACAGTTAGCTAGCCTAGGAGTCCGAGTAGTGGACTCAGGTAGCAGCGGAGCTACTATCCAGAATACATCAGTCTCGTCGCTAGTAGCAGAAGTGAAAGAGCGACAATATGAGGATCCCATGCTAATGCAGTACAGAAATGCACTCCCTCAGAAAAGGAGTCATCATTTGACATTTCAGGAGATGGAGTTCTCCGATGTAGAGGAAGATTATGTGTTCCCGATGTGGCAAGTTTACGCCACCAGATTTTGAGAGAAGCTCATAGTTCCCGTTATTCTGTTCACCCCGGAGCGACGAAGATGTATCATGTTCTTAAGTCTATATATTGATGGAATGGGATGAAGAAAGATATAGCGGAATTCGTAGCTCAGTGTCCTAATTGCCAACGAGTGAAGATTGAACACCAAAAGCCGGGTGGATTGTTGCAAGCTATAGAAATCCCAACTTGGAAGTGGGAAGTGATTAACATGGACTTCATTTCAGGCTTACCCCGTTCTCGACATAAGTATGATTCCATATGGGTGATTGTGGATAGACTCACCAAGTCAGCTCATTTCTTACCGGTCAGGACGACCTATGAGGCAGAAGATTATGCGAAGCTTTATCTTAAAGAGATAGTAAAACTCCATGGCGTCCCGGTATCTATTATCTCCGACAGAGGGACTCCGTTTACAGCTAAGTTTTGGAGGTCTTTCCAAGAGGGTTTAGGGACCCGAGTTAGCCTTAGCACGGCATTTCATCCCCAGACCGATGGACAAGCTGAATGTACTATTCAGACTCTTGAGGATATGTTACGAGCATGTATGATAGATTTTGGAGGAAATTGGGATGATCATTTGCCACTCATTGAATTTGCTTACAATAATAGTTATCATTCCAGCATTCAAATGGCACCATATGAAGCTTTATATGGGCGAAAGTGTAGATCCCCAATTGGGTGGTTTGAAACCGGAGAAACTAAATTGATAGGACCAGACTTGGTCCAGCAAGCTATAGAGAAAGTCAAGCTTATACAAGATCGGTTGCTAGCAGCCCAAAGTCGTCAGAAGTCTTATGCGTATAATCGTCGAAGAGACTTGGAGTTCAAAGTGAAGGATTGGGTATTGTTGAAAGTGTCGCCAATGAAAGGCGTTATGAGATTTGGCAAAAAGGGGAAGCTTAGTCCCCGGTATATTGGACCATATGAGATTGTGCGCAAAATAGGAAAAGTGGCCTATGAGTTAGATCTACCTCCGGAATTGGAGTCAGGACATCCAGTATTTCATGTCTCGATGCTTCAAAAATGTGTTAGAGATCCCACTAGGATCGTCCCAGTAAACGATGTGCAAGTGACAGAGAAATTGACTTATGAAGAGGTACCCATTGCCATATTAGACAGGAAAGTCCGAAGGCTTAGAAACAAAGAGGTGGCCTCGGTTAAAGTTCTATGGAGAAGCAGTAAACGAGAGGAGATGACATGGGAAGCAGAAGAATGTATGCGATCCAAATACCACATTTATTTCAGCCCTTGGAAAAAGCCCAAGATGAGACGTCAAGATCATAAGGTATATATATTTTCCTTTTATGTTTTTGGGTCATGTGTGGCAAATATTTTATGTTGTTATGTTGTGGCCCTGTGTGGCATCGCTATTATGGGTTGTTGTGGCAGGATGGTATCTCCAAATTATAAGGGAAACTCTGGCGAAATGTTTGTAGAATTCCCGAGCACTTTAACATTCGGGGACGAATGTTCTTAAGGGGGGAAGAATGTTACACCTCAGAAAATTTTTCCGTTGGTACGTAAGTGAACGAACTAGTGATAAGTATGAGTGCATGACGTCCATGAGCAAGAAACGACGTTTGATGACCTTAGGCGAGATTTCGAAGGTATCCGATGTGAGATGATAAAGTTGGCTAAATTAAGATGAGATATAAGGTGAGCAATGCATGTGCATGGACGTGGGTGATTAAAATGAGAAGTCTATGAAATATGGAAAGTTGCAGAATTGCAACTGCCCAGTGGTCGTAAAGTGCTAGGACAGACCGTAAACTGGTATACGGTCCGAAACAAGAAGGTCGTAAACTGCAATGCAAGGCTTCAACTTTCTGCCAGCCGAGAAATGGTAAAATACGACCTGGAGGACGGACCGTAAAGTGATTTACGGCCCGTAAACCATGGTCGTAAATCACCATGCAAGCAGCCAAAGCTTCTGGTTCTGGAAATGGTTAAAGACGATCGCGAGGGACGGTCCGTAAACTGCAATACGGGCCGTAAACCATGGTGGACGACCACTGTTCACCTCAGCACAGATTTTGCAAGTCATTAAATAAAGGGACCAACACTTGTTTTATTTCATTACAACACTACACCACTTCTCTCTAAAACCTCTCTCTACATTTATTATACAAGTTTTCAAGGATATTTGAGTATCAACATCATTAAACAAGGTGAATCAAGAGTAAGAACATCATCAAAGATCATCTAGGTCAAGAAATCCAAATAGAGAAAAACTAGGGTTTTGCTCAAAGTGGAGTATTATTAACCAAAGCTTGTTCCTACAACTTCTAAGGTAAGATTCATGATTTTTACATGATGTTTAAGGTATTGAAGAGTTGAAATACATGGATTGTAAAAAATATGATCAAGTAGGTCATGAATGATGAATAGTGACATTTTGAGGAATAGTTTGAATTGAATCATGAATGTTGTTGTGTTGTGATATGAATGTATTATAAATGGTACTAAGATCATGAAGTAGACACTTTAGACGAATGGACGAAGTTGGATATTATGGCCATGGATATGGGTGAATTAGAGGCAAATTAAGGAATCTAGATAATGTGGATAATGTGAATGACTAATGGCCATTGTTATGATATTAATGAAGGTATAGACGCTAGCATTGGAAGGAAGCGTGCAAGTGTAGAATAGTCCGACGAAAAGGTATGTAAGGCTAATCCTTCTTTCATAAGGCATGGTTCCTTGGCCAAACTCTTAAATCCTCTATATGAGTAGGATGTAATCAAATGATTGACACTCCGAGCTCATAAGCTCATGATCCTCGATATGTGCTACGATTGTACTACGCACCCCATATGACAGACGAGTAAGCATAAGATATAGATGTAGCGAAAATGATGATGATAGTGATGACGACAATAATAATAATGATGCTAAAGGTGCCTATGGGATATTATACTTACATGTGCCTATGAAGGGCTATAATAACACCCCGAGCTTATAACGCCGGGTAGGATATATGTATATGAATATGTATAAAGTTTGTATACGATTACGAAACGCGCGCACACCTCTGCAGATGGTACGGATAACCCTGAATCCTTGGTAGGGCCAGGTATGAGTAACCTTGAGCCTTGGTTGGCCAAGTATGTATGAAACACTGATCTTATGAGGTCGGGTATGCTATGTAAATGCTATGTATACGAAATGACTATGTAGATAATATGAATATGAATGTGATAAGACTATGTATAAGAATACGAATAAGGACATGTATTCGAATATGAGTACATGCATGGTACGAGTACTATTATGGAATACGGATGATGACGTAGGTGTACATATACGTACGTAAAATGGAAAGTCCTACGAGAGGCAGGTAAGTGCTATGACGATGATGTTATTGTCTCCCCCTCCTATGCTATTTCATATGTTGTTCATGATGCTTATTTATTGATGTCGCTCATGCTTTACATACTCCGTACATTCTTCGTACTGACGTCCTTTTGTTTGTGGACGCTGCGTCATGCCCGCAGGTGCACAGGGAGACAGACTTGATCCATAGCTGCCTATTCGGAGATTACATAGAGAGCTCAATTTCCTTCGGAGCCATATCTTTTGGGTACTCATTCTTTTGTGTATATAATTATGGGCATAGCGAGGTCCTGTCCCGCTAATGTGATATGTTGTACTCTTAGAGGCTCGTAGACATGTGTTTGTGTGTGGGTAGATGTGTTTGGCCTTGTCGGCCTATGTTTTGTATATCATTTTGTCGGCCACGTTGGCCCATGTACATTGATGTGGCATAGATGCCTATGATTATATAAATGTGTTGTTGTCCAAATGGGACTAGTTGACGAATGAATGGAAATGCATGTATAATTATGTGTCTCACCTAGATGTAGGCATAAGTGTAAGCTAAGGGGTGCCTGGGTGGGCTAGCACTGGGTCCTCGTCGCGGCCCCCTTGTCGGGTCGTGACACGCCAATTTTCCAGTATGGGTTAGAGAGTAATGGAAGAGATGAGGAGGAATATAAGTTATGCGATTGAGTCAAACCCTTCAAAGATTATGACCTTTATCATGAAGGATCTGTCTAAGGACCCTATGAAGCAACGTCAGGGCAGCTGCAGGTATATGTTACACCTCGAAAAATTTCATGTCGTTGCCTAGTGAATTGTTACACCTTGGAAAATCCCCTGTATATGCACAATGAACAGACTAGCGAAGAAGACGGGTATACGATGTTTTAATCAGAAGGGAATGACGTTTGACAACCATGAGTAATTGCAATAAAGGATAGCTTATGCTCCATAACGACTACTTATGGGTCTTGAACATGTGAAAAGCTGCAGGTTTGCACTTTGGCCCAGTCGGTCGTAAAATGAAATACGGACCGTAAAGTAGTATGCGGCCCATAAACCACCATGTCGTATTTCAACTTACAAAACATCAACTTTTTCTGTCAAATGTTCTGATGGTTAAATACGACTTGGAATACGGACCGTAAATTGAAATACGGCCCGTAAACTGCGACCGTAAATCACCATGATCCTCAGCATACCTTTCTGGTTTTTATATGCTTAAATACGACCACGATATACGGCCCGTAAACTGGGTTTACGACCACTGTGCACTTCAGTCACTGTTCATTTCGGTTTAGATTTTAAGTCATTAAAAGGAGACCTAAGCTCATTCAATTCATTTCATTTCCACGATATATCTCTCTAGAAACCTCTAGAATGCTCTCTACTCTTCATCACAAGAAAAAAAAAGGAAATCCATGATCAATAACACCAAATCCATGAAATAAAGTGTATGAAACCTAGCTAAAGTTCATCTCTCTCAAGAAAACCCAAAGGAAGTGAAGTAGGGTTTTAATATTAGAGGAGTGATTCCATTAAAGGCTTGTTCAACCATCATCTAAGGTAAGTTTCATGACTAAAACATGTTGTTTAAGGTATTGGAAGGTTAAGATACTTGAATTGTAGAAAGACATAGGAAATGGGTCACTTATGAGTGAATAGTGTCATGTTTGGAGGGTAGTTGGATTGAATCATAAATGTTAGGGTGTTGTGATTATGAATACGTTATAAATGATATTTAGGACATGGAAATAAGTGTGATACATGAGGAAATGCGATAGCGAGCTATAACCGTAAAGGTGGGGAGGGGGAATGAAGAGAAATGGTGGATTGTTGTCATTGTATATAAATGATGATTGTTGATTGCTATATTGTGAATGTTGTTGTGAGTGTTGGGAGTTGATATAGAATGTGGGGAAAATAGTATAAACAAAGGAAGTGCTTCCCAACTTTCCCTAGCTTTAGAAAGCCTGTTCTTATAATTGCTTAGCTAATGACGATATAAATTTTCTTGAAGATAGAACGTGTGCATTAAAGGGGAACACGCAAGTGATAGCTTAGTTAAACGTCAAAGGTATGTAGGGCTTATCCCTTTCTTCGAAGGCATGAATCTTTCGAGCTTTTCATGATCCTCCTATATGATGGAACTTACGAGTCCTTAAATGTACCAAATTACGTACGAGCATGATGATGATAATAATGAGTTAAAGTATAGAGGTTCGATAGTTCATGATAATGATGATCCCATAACGCTGATGATGTCATTATTGGTAACACTTACGCTATGCACTATTTCCTTCAAGGTGAGGCAAAGTACTCGTAAATGTTCATAATATAATCGGGGGTTTACGACCTTACGTCACCCCGACATAGCCATGGTTGTCTTCAAAGTCTAATGTGTGCTCCTAATGATAAATATGAAATAATGCTAAATCATGATATGTTTATAAGACGATTAATGATGCTAGCATATAATATGCCCATGTTATGTATGAAACTGGCAAGCTATGATAAGATTATGATACGTTTATGAAATGCGCAATAGTGATGGGTTATGATTGATTTTGTGATAATGAGATTCCACCGTGCCTAGATAGCCGGGCATGTCACCGCTAAGGCGGGCTGCATATGATTCCACCGTGCCTAGATGGCTGGGCATGTCACCGCTAAGGCCGGCTGCGATGTTACACCGAGCCTAGAGGGTCAGGCATGATCACCACTAGTGGGCGACATATGATGGTTACCCGGACTCGGGATAACGACGAGATATGTGATGTGACGAGATATGTGATGTGACGAGATATGTAATGTGGCGAGATATGTGATGTGATGACATATGTACCATGATTATGTAAAATATGATATATGTACAAAATGTATTTGCTTATGACACTCTTGCAGGTTATATCTTTCTCTTATGGCTCACGGTCCTCCTATTATATTTATTTCATTCTTGTCTTATATACTCAGTACAATATTTGTACTGACGTACGTTTTCTTTGGACGCTGTGTTCATGCCCACAGATAGATAGGGGGCGAGCTCGAGCCAGACTTGTAGGAGCTGTTAGCCGATTGAAAGCACTCCTTTGGTCCGTAGGTGCTTGATTACTCTTTTGTGTATATTTGTATATGTTAGGCTCGACGGGATCCTGTCCCGTCTATGCGTTTTGTACTTCCTTAGAGACTCGTAGATACACAGTGTGGGTTATGTGGTCTGATAGGGTCACTATGGTATAATTGTATATATATTATTTTGATAGCCTAAAGGGCTTATGTATATAAAACTATTTATGTTTACAAATGAAACATGACTTTCTCATGATTCGAGTATAAAAATCGATAAAAGAGTAGTTAATGAGCATGATGAGTAGCAGAACGAGCGGTGCTCGGTGGTTAGCCTCGGGTACCCGTCGTGGCCCCTAGTTGGGTCGTGACATGAATAGGATAACGTAGGATAAGGATTATACGATGTTTCTATAAGTAAGAAATGTTATTTAACGATTCTAATTAAGATTCCAAAGACGTTGGAAGTAAGAGGAGAAAGTTCCTTAAGGAAGGCAAAGCGTATGTTGTGTTTTGGAAAAGTTTCGTAAAGTACCAAGCTGATGTTGACTTAATGATGTCTTAAGGAAGAGTTATAACGATCCTTAGATTGGTAATGAAGTGTTAAATAAGTGTCAAGAATGTTCCATAAGGATTGGAGATCAAACGAAACGCTGGAAATCATTTCAGGAAAATGGGGTTATACGACCGCTTATACGGTCTATATAACATTATACGGTCCGTATAAGGGTTCGTATATCACCTAACAGAAATGTTGTTTCTCTGATGGTGAAGTACGGTCACTTATATGGACGGTATAATGTTGTACAGACCGTATAAGTGTCAGTGGAAGTCGACGGGCTGAGTGAAGTTCAAGTATTTAAATGTGATCCCACTTCACTAATTTCATTTCTCCATCTCTCTTAAGGCTTCTAGAGAGTTCCACACACTTCTTCCATAAGAACTCAAGAGAAATTTATGATCAACTTCATCAAACCAAGAGAATTAAGTGTAAGAAACTCGTTAAGGTTCATCCAAGACAAGAAATCTCATTGGAAGTGGAACTAGGGTTTTGGCTCAAGTGAAGTATTTCCACTCAAAGGTGATTCCCACACTATCTAAGGTAATCTTTATGATCATTCCATATTGTTTAAAGTATTGAGAGGTTGAGATAGTTGGATTATGAATGGAGATAGAAAAAAGGTTACAAAGATGAGAGATTTTGAGTAGTAGCTTGGAATGAGTCATGATTCTTGATATGTTGTGATTATAAATATGTTATAAATGATATTAAGAACATGAGGTAAACATTATCTATGAGAACATAATAGTGTACTATGACCATGATTATGGATGAATTGAAGTGAAATTGGAAAATGTGGATAAGGTAGGTGAATAAAGATTATTGCTTATATGTTGTGAATGTTATTATAGACGTTTGGGAGTTGATATATGATATGGGGAAATTTGTATAAACAAAGGAAATACTGCCCAATTTTCTCTAGCTTTAGTTGAGCATGTTCATGTGATCGATTAGCTAACGTTAATACGAACTCTATTGAAGGTAGAAACGAGAACATTGGAGGAGAACGATCAAGCGATAGAGTAGCAAAATGAAAAGGTATGTAAGGCTAGTCCTTCTAAGGCTTGACTCCTATGGCATGAATCTTCCTATCTTTCCATGACTTCCCTATATATCAAAAATTATGAGTCTATCTGTCACGACCCAGCTAGGGGCCGCGACGGGTACCCAGGGCAAACCGCCGAGCACCGCTCGTTCTATTTCTCATTATGCTCATTTGGCTCTTTTATCACATTTATACTCAAATTGTAGGAAAATCATATTTCATATGGAAACATAAATACTTTTATATACATATGCCTCTCGGCCATCAAAATAATATATATACATAATAACCTCTCGTGAGACCATCTAACCCACACTGCGTATCTACGAGCCTCTACTAGAGTGCTAAGCCTAAGGACGGGACAAGACCCCGTCATGCCCAAAATACATATACACGAATATACACAAAAGAATCATCATAGGCACCTCCGAAAAAGGGAGTGCTCTCAATCAGCTACTAGCTTCTACGAATCAGGATCAAGCTCACCTCCCTGTCTACCTGTGGGCATGAACACAACGTTCAAAGAAAATGGACGTCAGTACGAACATTGTACTGAGTATGAGAGGCATAAATAATGAAGTAAGGCAATGATATAAAAAAATATCAATATGGAATATCTGTATCTGACTGTCAAGTACAAAGGAAATAATACATGCTGGCTTACTCATAATCATCATCATGTCATGTATGCATAAATGTATAAGCTGCCCGTCCATATAGGTACGGTGTGATAATCATAACATTAGCCTGCGTCCAGGCCTCCCGCGTCCGGGGTATCATCTCATGCCGCCCACTAGTGGTGTTGCCCGTGCCATATAGACACGGTGTAATCATCTATAAGCCGCTCGCCTTAGCGGTGCTGCCCGGCCATATAGGCACGGTGTAATATCATCAACATGTACTCATCATAATGCATGCATGGAAACTCAAAGATGGTTATACTTTATCGAGGTGACATAAGGTCGTGAACCCTCGATTCCATTATGGAGCATTTATAAATATTCTGCCTCATCTTGAAGGAAATAATATATAAGGTGAGTGTGTACAATGAACAACGTCATTAACTTTATAGGAACATCATCGCATGAGCTCTAGAATCTTTAGGCTTAAACTCATCATTACCATTATTGGACTCATAATATATCTCTTATCTCATACGGTTATTCATGAACATAGACTCGTAGTTTTTCCAGAATGTAGGAGAATCATGATGAAAATAGGAAGTCATGCTTTAGGATTAATGCCATTAGAAAGAAAGGACTAGCCTCACATACCTTTCTCATTTACTAATCTATCGCTTGCTTGTTCTCATTTAGTGCGTACGTTCTACCTTCAAGAGAGAATTCGCATTAACGTTAGTTAATCGACTATAAGAACGCGCTACTATTTCTAGGGAAAATTGACCAGCATTTCCTTTGTTTATACTACTTTCCCCATATTCTATATCAACTCCCAAACGTTCATAACAACATTCTCAATATGATAGAAAACACTCATCATTCGTTTACAATATCCGTATTTGACAATTTGTCTTCAATTTCTCCATAATCATGGTCATGGTTCATTGTTGCATTTTTCTCGCATAGAATACTTATTCCATGTTCTAAATGTCATTCATAACATTTTTATAATCACAAATTATCAATGAACATGGCTCAATTCAAACCTTTACTCAACATTGCTACTATTCACACTTTCATGACCCATTTCTTACATCCTTCTATAATCCAAGTGTTTCAACTCTTCCATACCCTAAATAACATGCAAATTCCATAAAGCTTACCTTAGATGTTGTAGGAACAAGCCTTGAGTGGTATTACTTTTCTTGCACCAAAACCCTAGTTTACTTCTCTTGAAATTTCTTAACTTGGATGAACTTTGATGAGTTTCCCACACTTGGTTTTGTTGATTTGATGAAGTTGATCATCAATTTCTCATGAGTTCTTGTATATGAAATGTGTGGAAGTTTCTAGAGAAGTCTTGAGTTGTGGAGAATGAAAATGAAAAATAAATAAATGAACTTGGGTCTCTTATTTAAAACTTGAAATCTGATTCGAAATGAACAGTGACTGAGGTGTACAGTAGTCGTAAACCCACTTTACGGGCCGTATTCCGGTTTATGGTCCGTCCTTCGTGACCGTATTTAAGCATATCAAAACCAGAAAGGCATGCTGGAGATCATGGCAATTTACGACTCAGTTTACGGGCCGTATTTCGATTTACGGTCCGTATTCCAAGTCGTTTTTAACCATTTGAAGCATTTGATAGAAAGTTGAAATTTTTGAAAGGTTGGAGGACGATAGCAGTTTACGATCTGTAAATCTCTTTACGGGCCGTATTTCACTTTACGACCAACTGGGTCAAAGTGAAAACCTGCAACTTTTCATTGTACGTTCGCGGGGAAAGTTTCGAGGTGTAACACTCTTCCCCCCTTTTTGGAACATTCGTCCTCAAATGTTGAATACTCGGGATTCTACGAAAATTTTGCCAGAGTTTCCCCTTTAATTTGACACTACCAACCTGTCACAACAACCCATAATAATTCTGCCTCATAGGGCTACAACATAATAAAACTATAAATTGGCCACACTATCCTTGTTTACCTCTTACTCCTCTTTTTAAATATCCACTTGGTCTAATTGGCGACGTATAATTACTTGCGAGTTACATAATCGTTCTTGCGTGATTCGCGTACATACACAGCTACACATATACATGTATCCATAGCTGCATTCGTACTCATAATCGTACTCATTTACATATCGTATCCATGGTCATATTCATATACATATCATTTACAACGACTTTACCGCTGGTGTCTTTACCTCTATTCTAGTATAACACCGTCATCCTTTACAATACCCCTTAAGTTATTTGCTCTCAATGTCACGTGGTTCAAGGTCTTCGCGAATGGTTTTCCTGTACAGTCTCAGGTGCCTGCTCAATTCGTGTTCGTTTATTTACTAGTCATTGGACTCATTTCTGCGCAACTCTCACTCTTTGTTTTAGAGTCTATATCTGTCATTTTAGGATTCATCGTCGAAAATCTCTACACTTGAATTCCCTTTACTCGTTTCCCTCCTTTACGGGTTTTACTTGTACCATTCTCAAATCCGTTGTCTCTCCTTCAAATCATGAATTCATACATCCCTTACTACACTACATCTTATTCATGCCGTTTTCTCGTAATTCATAGCTATGATAATTCCTGCGTGAAGTCTTAACATACTCACCTTGCAGTCTTGTAACCAATTAATACAACCGATATAGTAATCCGAACAAGGATGTATTTTACTTAGCTCATGTGGTAGTTATGAGTCAATGTCTAAATCAGCTCCAATTAATAACTTTTGTCCCATAGGGATGCTCACCGTAGTAGTAGGTCTAGTTATCCTTACCATCCATATAGTTTCACTTGCCCTCTTCTTCGGTGCTCAAAGTTCACTTGTAACGTCATCTTTGTTTTCCAGGGCCTAAGTCTCATACACCACTAATACCCCTCATGCCTCTTATTCTTTTACTTTTGTTTTGCACTCAACACTAATTTCAAAACCAATCATAACCGTAGTATATTTGTCGTTGATGATAGCTTTACCCTATCGCTTTGTCGTCGTACAATAAACTCATAACTCATGATCATCATTTTCTTTTCGACTTTTTACTTCATATACTTCACTCGTTCTAACTTTGTATAGGATATTCGTAGGGAATGCATCTCCCTTTAATTATAACGCAACTACTTCATAAGCACGCGTACTTAGTGTATTTCCTTCTCTCTCTATTCTTGTTCTTATTCCTTCCTCCTCAATTTATCTTGCTTTCTCCCGCTTTATAATCAATCATAAACTACTACTACTTTGCCACATCACTTTCCTCTGATTTCTTTTTTTCAAGTTGACTTCCCCTTTTTGCTGGCTATCATTTCTGTCATGGAGGAATCCCTATGCTGGACTTTCCCTTAACAAGGTTTTATAAGCTTTCTCATCTACTTCCCCATGGCTCGCTTGTTGGTTTCACACTTGCATTCACTCTTTATTCATATAGAACATGTCACATCCTTAGTCGTTTCCTCGCTATACTTTGCATTACGGTTCTGGTTGCGTTCTCATTATACCCTGACCATAATGAACTCTACAGAGTGACACTTCTTGATCTCATTCGCAAGCCGGCTTATAACATAGGATAAACCTCGTGAAGTAAGCATACTCAGCCCGTTACTCCTTCTAATCAGTTCTATAAGGCTCACCATATAAATTGTTTTACCAACGTGTTCTCATTCATTATAACCCTTCGTATTCGTACTTCTATCTCCGGGTACTGTTACTTTAGTCGTTAGTAAACTTATCGCGTCTTTCTCGTGCTTATCCCTCCAATCAATACCTCGGTATCGCTGTTATATCCCACATTTTGTACGTTCGGATATTTCAAGGTAGTCGTGGAAAAGTTAAGGGAATGACCATCTCTCAAAATTATTTTAATGTACAAGTGGTTATGAATATTATTTGTGAATATTATTAGTATGGAAATATTGAGAAAGGTTAAGGGGTAAAAGGAAAAATTTGCAAAATGGTTCATGGTAATATTGTGGAAGCCTAGGGGCAAAATGGTAATTTCACAAATGTTCAAAAAAATTCTTGAAATTTCCAAGATGGCCGTGTGGCATGGGTAGCATGTGCCCACTTTTTTATTAAATGGAGGGGGGGGGGGGGCTAATTATAAATAATGAAAGAGTGCATGGTCCAAAGCTTGCTCAAGAAGACTCTTAATCTTCTTTGACCATTTTTAGAAATTTCAAGAAACATGTAGAGAGGGGGCATGTGCCCCTCACATGCTTGTGGGAGATACACACACACACACACACACACACACACACACACACACACACACACACACACACATATATATATATGTTATCAAGAAAAAATCATCTAGAGGGTTCATTTACTTATAACATAAGAAGTTGGAGAGAAAAGAAAAAGAAAGAAGAAGAGAAAGAGAGAGGTTCGGCCATCATGGCCGAACTTGGAACCATGGAGAACTTAGCCTAAAAATTATTTTCTTCTTTCATTTCAAGTAATTGGAAGGTCCTCTATAACATGGGAGAATTGTTGGAACAAGAGAATCATTCATTTGCACAAATTCATGACCTTAACCAAGAGGAAACTTGAAGGGAACAAGGTAAGAACTAGTCTTCCTTTATATGTTATAGATGGTTTGTGAGTATTGTAGTATGTGGAAATGCGTGAGAATCATGGAAATTTAGATGTTGTATAGTGGCCGTGTGTATGGTGTGTGTGTAGCCGTGTATGTGTTGTTATATGTAAGGATGATGAACTAATTTTATCTAGTATCTTAATTGTTGTTGTAATGTAAAGGAATGGATGAAAATTCATGAAAATGTTTTGGTAGTTGTTATGGCCGAATGTGGGGGAGGTTTTGCAAGTTATGGTGAATTGATTCTATTCGACGTTTTAGTTGTTGTATTGTGAATTTAATGAAGAAAAATGAAGGTTTGATGGCTTAAAATAAAGTTGTAATCGTTATCGGAATATTGGAGAAGTTAATGCGACATTAGCTTGAATTCTTACATTGCATGGGTAGTATTGTTAAAGTGTGGTTGTTCCTATGGTTTATGAATTTAGAATAAAAGAAAATATGTTGCTAATGTTTTTATTGAAGTTGGAGAGGTTCGGGCGGTATTGTATGTTAAGTGGATCATTTTGAATATTATAGTGTTGCTAGAATAGTTGTCGGCATTGTTGTTGATCATGTGGCCGAGTTCCATTCTCGGATTGTTGTTGAAATTGGCCGAGTCGTATTCTCGGGGATGGTATATTACAGGGGAGGTGCTGCCGAAATTTCGGCAGAATATAAGTGAATTCATTTGGAAGGTTAAAGTAAGTATATGGCAATGTGTTTAATGGTTATGTCAATTTTCTTGAATGTAGATTAGTGAATTTGGACAAATAAGCGGAGCTAGTAAGGCGTGGCACAGGTATGTAAGGCTTACTCTTTCTTTCTTTTGGCATGTCCTAGAGCCAAATAAGGTATGATATGGTATACACCTTGAGGCTACTCTATTCTGTGATTCCGAGTTGGTTCATGATTCGTGTTCACCCTTTTTGATATGTCTCTATGATTTCTGAAGTTCTATTTAATATGTTTCCGAGTCTGCCTATGATTCTGATCCACTTCCGATATAATTATGTCTGATATGATCCAGTTTGTTATACGATTGACTAACGGCATAAGTATAAAGAGTTTTGTTTCTGAAAGAATTTTGCAAGTCATAATGTCCCTAACCTTCGGAAAAGATCTCAGATTTGCTCTAAAATGCTTATATAACGTTATGTACTTCAAACGTTTGTAACTTTCTCATACGACGTCGGATTGACCTGAAACTTGTTTCTGAACCTTCAGATGTCAGTAAGTGTACGTATCTATTGAGTCTTGATTTGTGTGCATATGGTTTCGCATTACTCTGTTCGTGCAAGTCTCTGTATGTCTGTTCACTGAGTCCCGGGCCAGGACATGTTCTCGTGCGTATTCCACTGCATTGTTCACCGAGACCCACCAGTAGAGGGCCGGGACACGTTATATGATGATGGCGCTAGATCCGGACCGGATCTCCTCTACCGAGTCCCTTATTGAAGGGCCGGGACACGTTATCCACCGAGTTCCTCACTGGCGGGCCGGGACACGTTACATGCATACATGATATTTGATGTGACATGCATGATTTCATCCACCGAGTCCCTCGTTCGAGGGCCGGGACACGTTATGTATATGTGATATACGATGTTGAAATACATGATTCTATTCACCGAGTCCCTCACTCGAGGGCCGGGACACGTTATTTGCACTTGTGATATGTTATATGGATCGGGCTGCACGTTCCGCAGCGATATATGTGTATATATATGTATGGATCGGGCCGTACGTTCCGCGGCATTATTATACTACGTATGACATTAGCATCCATGATTTGTGTCTGGAAAAACAAGCATCTTGATATTCTGGTGTTTTGGTATTCTGGGTCTGTACTTCTTCTAATACATGATTCGCGTCTGGAAAGTAAGTATTTGGTGTTCTGGGTAATGTACGTACCTTCTGTACTGTTTGATTTGATTATGGTCCTTTTTCTGTATCTTATGCCTTACATACTCAGTACATATTCCGTACTGACCCCTTTTCTTCGGGGGCTGCGTTTCATGCCGCGCAGGTGCCTACAGATGAGTAGAAGATTTGTCAGAAGATGTGTCAGCAGGATCGGCGAGCTCCATTTGTTTCTGGAGCGTTGCCAAGTCAGAGTATATGTATGTTCTGGTTTCTGGATTGATGTTAGAGACTTTGCAGACAACGTCGTGGGTATTGGTTGTCAGTCTGTAAGCGGCTCCATCAGCCGATATGTCATTCTATGTTTTGTAATAAATTTTATATAATTACAGATTTTGTTTAATTTTGAGAACGGTAAAAGAAAGATTTCGAAAGCTTAATATGTATTTTAGTTGTATTTGGTTTTCAGAGTCCGAACGGATTAGGTGAGTCTGTGGGTTCGCTCGGCTCCGGATGTGGGGTCGGGTGCCCATCACACCCTAGTAAGGTTGCGGTGTGACAAAGTGGTATCAGAGCAGGTTTGTCCTAGGGGTTGTCTGCAAAGTCGTGTCCGGTAGAGTCCGGTTTATGATGTGAAGCGTGCCACATTTATAAACAGGAGGTTACGGGGCATCTAGGGATTGTTGACCTTCCTTCTCTCTTAGATCGTACGATAGAGCCAAGTCACATGAAATAAGATTCCCTACGTAAGCCTTACATACGGCGAAAAATGGCAAGTGGTGACATGGGAGGTCATAAAGGTAAGTCTGGATATATTTGTCCTGTTACCTGAAACAGAAAGTTCTGGATGGCTAAAATGTGATATGTAGCCATATACTCTATACGGTATTGTTGGTATTTACTGCGTACAGATTTCGAATGATAAGAATTTGCAAAGGTGACTATTGAAGATCAAAAAGGGTAAAACGGTAATTGTAAGAGAAGGGACGTGTTGCGAATATGCTTTGGAATCTGTAAAACCTTGACTCGCTCCAGATTATGTAGTAAAGGACATACGAGGAAGTGGACGCGATTATATAAGCATTAAGGCACCGAATTCCACCAAGAGTTCGAGGTTAAGCGTGCTAAGGTGGGAGGATGGGTGACCCCCCTGGGAAGTATGCAAGAATTCTACGTATTCGAACATAAGAGACGAATGGAAAGCTAGAATAGCTTGAGTGAAATTAGAATATACCGGATGGTTGGAGACCATAAAAGGCCACATAGCACGCGATAGGTCAGACTAGAGAAGAGACAGAAAGTACGTCACGGCTCTGGAATTTGGATAGGCTTGAATAGCATTTGGAAGTATTTTGTGGGTTAGTTGATAATAATTATATGTATATATATATATATAGATATGGATATGTATCTCATTTGTGATTGTATCAGTGGACACGTGTGTTCCAACGACCGGCGCTACGGTAAAGAGGGTCTCAATCGAGTAAAGGATACTGAAACTTGAGTGGTAGTAAGAAAATAAATGGTGCAAGTGTTATAAGATAAGTCGCTATTTTCACTACAGGTTAAGGATAGTAAAGTCTTAATAGTATGATATTTGAAAAAGAAGTGAGTAAGTAAATGGGAAATAAGGAGATAAAAATGTCGGAAAAAAGGTGAAAGGCAAGACAACCTCGGTGAGTGAAACCCCCGAGAGAAAACTTCCGGCAAGGTACGAGACTAATTGGATAAAGATTCAAAGGCATACATGGGAAAAGGATAGAGTACGGTAATATGGAACAAGAGAGGAGTGTGTAAGATTCGAGAACTAATTTCAATAAGTGGGGATGGAAGGATATGGAAATACTAATAAGAATGATAGTGTCGACAAGAAGTGAAAGGAAACTTAATATGAGAAGTTTCGATATGTTATGCATAGAGTTGGAAAGGAAGACAAGGAGGAAGGTATGAACGAAGACTTCACAAAAGGGTTGTTGGCATATAGGGAGCCCCTTAAAGGGGGGGGGGGGGGAGATCATGTTATGTTAGGCTTAAGAGGAATCACGACATTTCCAAGCGCCAACAAAGGAAATCTATTAGCCCGAGGCCGGAGCTTAAATATGTCGACATATCAAGAGAAGGTATGAAAGGAGTAGAAACGAATTGACAATGAGAATACCATGAGGCTGACATGAGGGGAAAGGATGGAAGACACCTTAAGAGAATGCTTCACGCCAACATGAATCATGATATGTTTAGGACGAGATTTGAGACCCTCATATCGGACAAATTTGCGCCGTACCTAAGTACGCCGCAACATATCTTGGAAGGTAATAAAAGAGTAGGAAAATGCTTACAAGCTAAGCTTACGAAGAATAATGGAGAGAATTATAAGACTCAAAGGATATTTTGGATAGCAACGATTATCGTAATAGAAATACCAACGCTTGGTCGTTTGGAAATTTTTGAAAGAGAAAAAGGACGTGATGTCTATGAATGAAATAAAAGAGTTCGTTAGATACTAGGAAATAGTTCGTGGACCACTAATTATATGAAACATGAGAAGATACACCATGAAATTATATGAATCATCGACGTGAAATGATGTTCGATCATATTTGTAAGGAATCCGCACTGGAGGGCCAGCAAGGAATAACGATGGACGGAACGACCGTCATAACAAAGCAATCAAAGACAAGTATACTTTTGTCAAGAAATGAAGACTTATGTAAAGACCAAGAAGTTCGATTACAAGAGAAATAGGATAGAGGATAAAGAATGGGCATGAAGAAAAGGACAACTATAAAAGGGACCCTCCCGAAGTATTGTGACACCCCACAAGATCAGTTGAACATTCGAGGACGAATGTTCTAAAGGGGGGGAGGATGTTATATCCCGCATTTTGTACGTTCGGATATTTCAAGGTAGTCGTGGAAAAGTTAAGGGAATGACCATCTCTCAAAATTATTTTAATGTACAAGTGGTTATGAATATTATTAGTTTGGAAATATTGAGAAAGGTTAAGGGCAAAAAGGAAAGATTTGCAAAATGGTTCATGGTAATGTTGTGGAAGCCTAGGGGAAAAATGGTAATTTCACAAATGTTCAAGAAAATTCTTGAAATTTCCAACATGGTCGTGTGGCATGGGTAGCATGTGCCCACTTTTTTATTAAATGGAGGGGGGGGGGGGGGGGGGGGGGATAATTATAAATAATGAAAGAGTGCATGGACCAAAGCTTGTTCAAGAAGACTCTTAGTCTTCTTTGACCATTTTTAGAAATTTCAAGAAAAATGTAGAGAGGGGGCATGTGCCCCTTACATGCTTGTGGGAGATACACACACACACACACACACACACACACACACACACATATATATATATATATATATATATATATATATATGTTAGCAAGAAAAAATCATCTAGAGGGTTCATTTACTCATAACATAAGAAGTTGGAGAGAAAAGAAAAAGAAAGAAGAAGATAAGGAGAGAGGTTCGGCCATCATGGCCGAACTTGGAACCTTGGAGAACTTAGCCTAAAAATTATTTTCTTCTTGCATTTCAAGTAATTGGAAGGTCCTCTATAACATGGGAGAATTGTTGGAACAAGAGAATCATTCATTTGCACAAATTCATGACCTTAACCAAGAGGAAACTTGAAGGGAACAAGGTAAGAACTAGTCTTCCTTTATATGTTATAGATGGTTTGTTAGTATTGTAGTATGTGGAAATGGGTGAGAATCATGGAAATTTAGATGTTGTATAGTGGCCGTGTGTATGGTGTGTGTGTAGCCGTGTATGTGTTGTTATATGTAAGGATGATGAACTAATTTTATCTAGTATCTTAATTGTTGTTGTAATGTAAAGGAATGGATGAAAATTCATGAAAATGTGTTGGTAGTTGTTATGGCCGAATGTGGGGGAGGTTTTGCAAGTTATGGTGAATTGATTCTATTCGACGTTTTAGTTATTGTATTGTGAATTTAATGAAGAAAAATGAAGGTTTGATGGCTTAAAATAAAGTTGTAATCGTTATCGGAATATTGGATAAGTTAATGCGACATTAGCTTGAATTCTTACATTGCATGGGTAGTATTGTTAAAGTGTGGTTGTTGCTATGGTTTATGAATTTAGAATAAAAGAAAATATGTTGCTAATGTTTTTATTGAAGATGGAGAGGTTCAGGCGGTATTGTAAGTTAAGTGGATCATTTTGAATATTATAGTGTTGCTAGAATAGTTGTCGGCATTGTTGATGATCATGTGGCCGAGTTCCATTCTCGGATTGTTGTTGAAATTGGCCGAGTCGTATTCTCGGGGATGGTATATTACAGGGGAGGTGCTGCCGAAATTTCGGCAGAATATAAGTGAATTCATTTGGAAGGTTAAAGTAAGTATATGGCAATGTGTTTAATAGTTATGTCAATTTTCTTGAATGTAGATTAGTGAATTTGGGCAAATAAGCGGAGCTAGTAAGGCGTGGCACAGGTATGTAAGGCTTACTCTTTCTTTCTTTTGGCATGTCCTAGAGCCAAATAAGGTATGATATGGTATACACCTTGAGGCTACTCTATTCTGTGATTCCGAGTTGGTTCATGATTCGTGTTCACCCTTTTTGATATGTCTCTATGATTTCTGATGTTCTGTTTAATATGTTTCCGAGTCTGCCTATGATTCTGATCCACTTCCGATATAATTATGTCTGATATGATCCAGTTTGTTATACGATTGACTAACGGCATAAGTATAAAGAGTTTTGTTTCTGAAAGAATTTTGCAAGTCATAATGTCCCTAACCTTCGGAAAAGATCTCAGATTTGCTCTAAAATGCTTATAGAACGTTCTGTACTTCAAATGTTTGTAACTTTCTCATACGATGTCGGATTGACCTGAAACTTGTTTCTGAACATTCAGATGTCAGTAAGTGTACGTATCTATTGAGTCTTGATTTGTGTGCATATGGTTTCGCATTACTCTGTTCGTGCAAGTCTCTGTATGTCTGTTCACTGAGTCCCGGGCCAGGACATGTTCTCGTGCGTATTCCACTGCATTGTTCACCGAGACCCACCAGTAGAGGGCCGGGACACGTTATATGATGATGGCGCTAGATCCGGACCGGATCTCCTCTACCGAGTCCCTTATTGAAGGGCCGGGACACGTTATCCACCGAGTTCCTCACTGGCGGGCCGGGACACGTTACATGCATACATGATATTTGATGTGACATGCATGATTTCATCCACCGAGTCCCTCGTTCGAGGGCCGGGACACGTTATGTATATGTGATATACGATGTTGAAATACATGATTCTATTCACCGAGTCCCTCACTCGAGGCCGGGACACGTTATTTGCACTTGTGATATGTTATATTGATCGGGCTGCACGTTCCGCAGCGATATATGTGTATATATATGTATGGATCGGGCCGTACGTTCCGCGGCATTATTATACTACGTATGACATTAGCATCCATGATTTGTGTCTGGAAAAACAAGCATCTTGATATTCTGGTGTTTTGGTATTCTGGGTCTATACTTCTTCTGATACATGATTCGCGTCTGGAAAGTAAGTATTTGGTGTTCTGGGTAATGTACGTACCTTCTGTACTGTTTGACTTGATTATGGTTCCGTTTTCTGTATCTTATGCCTTACATACTCAGTACATATTCCGTACTGACCCCTTTTCTTCGGGGGCTGCGTTTCATGCCGCGCAGGTACCTACAGATGAGTAGAAGATTTGTCAGAAGATGTGTCAGCAGGATCGGCGAGCTCCATTTGTTTCTGGAGCGTTGCCAAGTCAGAGTATATGTATGTTCTGGTTTCTAGATTGATGTTAGAGACTTTGCAGACAGCGTCGTGGGTATTGGTTGTCAGTCTGTAAGCGGCTCCATCAGCCGATATGTCATTCTGTGTTCTGTAATAAATTTTATATAATTACAGATTTTGTTTAATTTTGAGAACGGTAAAAGAAAGATTTCGAAAGCTTAATATGTATTTTACTT
This sequence comes from Lycium barbarum, assembly GCF_019175385.1. Lineage (NCBI taxonomy): Eukaryota > Viridiplantae > Streptophyta > Magnoliopsida > Solanales > Solanaceae > Lycium > Lycium barbarum. The sequence goes on from NC_083342.1 coordinate 48,678,635, forward strand.
GTATTTGGTTTTCAGAGTCCGAACGGATTAGGTGAGTCTGTGGGTTCGCTCGGCTCCGGATATGGGGTCGGGTGCCCATCACACCCTAGTAAGGTTGCGGTGTGACAATCACATTCCATTGGAGTTACCTTGTCTCTTCTATGTCGTCCTTTAGCACTACCAGTCTTCCTAATTTACCCTAGTATTTCTCTTTACCATATCATTATCGATCTTATAATTACCGTTACTTATCTATTGTAGTTGTCAATGATACTCCTAACTCAATCTCGTCCTGCCATTACCTTGTTGCACATCATCATTTATCGTCAGGACATATCACGAGCTTGTACCTTGTCTCCTTCAAATTCCAGGAAAACTTCGGCAGAGTTTCTTTTGTAAGCATAACAATCCCAAACCATTAAGGGATATAAATAGTAGAGCTTGTCTCATAAGTTATGTCTGCACACTCGGTCTAGAATTCTAATATCTATATACATACACCTATTATTTATATTTGCTCACTGTTAATCAACTTACTCGTAAATCACAATTCGGGCTATCACTAGGTTACTAACAAATATAGTCATCTCACATTGTCGGATTGGCTCATATTTTTCACCTCAACACAGTCATCACAACGGGGGTGATACATGACAACATAGGGTCCGAATCCATCGATGCACACATATCGTAAATCAATACTGACAATATACCTGGGACAATATCAGGGGAAGACTCAAGATCCTGTCGCTCAACTAACGCATGAATATGATGCTGGGATCCACTTCGACTGGGTGCTCCTCTTTGGTATCTATCACCACCTACTAACATCTATGGCCTTGGCCTTGGAGGGCGTATCGATGACGAAGAGCCAGCTACTAACCCCATAGGTCGAACCTCATCTCTACCACGCCTCCATGGGCAGTCGCGCATGACATGACTTGGCCGAGCACAGGTATAACAAACATCCGACCCCAAGCAGCACGGTCCCCAATGTAACTTGCGACACTGAGTACATCATGGTACCGGGGATCTCGTCTGACTAGAACGACTCCGAATCCAAGAACTGGAAACTCTGTGACTCGAGGGTGACTTAGAATAAGTAGATCCATCAAATCGGGGTCTAGGAAACTGTGGAGGAGCACCACTTGGTGAACGAACTAACTGCCTAGAGAATTGTTGCCTCGGAGGACCCCTACACTCATGATCAAACCCTGAAGAACTAACTCTCTTTCTCCAACCCCTGTTATCGTGGCCCATATCCTGCCGCTGAGCTTGAGCGGCTACCAATTGAGTCAGTAGAAGAATGGCCTGTCTTATCTCTTGGCCCGAGGCATCTGGTGGAGGAACGGGGGGTGCTGGAGCTAAAGCTGAGGCTCCCATCTGATCCTCAAAAGTGGGCGAAGTATGGGAAAATCGAGGTGGGGCTTTATTCTGGGGTTCGCCCTCCTCCACATCTATAGGCGGCTCTCGTTCAAGCCCTTCTTCCACCACCATCTTGCCCTTCTGGGCTACCGTAGGTTTTCCTTTCATCAGCTTTGCTGAAATTATAACGCACAATTAGGGAGGGGATAATCTTATAATACAGCTCTATCGCACGATCTCTTAAGATGAAAGATGGTCATTTTTCCTAAATGCTCGGTAGCCTCTTGTTTATTAGCGAGGCGCGCAACACACCATAAACAAGACTCTACTAGACACGGCTCGCAGACACTTCCTAGGACTGAACTGCTCTGATACCACTTTTGTCACGACCCAGCTAGGGGCCGCGACGGGTACCCGGGGTTAACCAACGAGCACCGCTCATTTTATTTCTCATCATGCTCATTTGGCTCTTTTATTACATTTATACTCAAATTGTAGGAAAATAATATTTCATAAGGAAACATAAATACTTTTATAAACATATGCCTCGGCCATCAAAATAATATATATACATAATAACCTCTCGTGAGACCATCTAACCCACACTGCGTATCTACGAGCCTCTACTGGAGTGCTAAGCCTAAGGACGGGATAAGACCCCGTCATGCCCAAAATACATATACACGAATATACACAAAAGAATCATCATAGGCACCTCCGAACAAGGGAGTGCTCTCAATCAGCTACTAGCTTCTACGAATCAGGATCAAGCTCACCTCCCTATCTACCTGTGGGCATGAACACAGCGTCCAAAGAAAACGGACGTCAGTACGAACAATGTCCTGAGTATGAGAGGCATAAACAATGAAGTAAGACAATGATATAAAAAAATATCAATATGGAACATCTGTATCTGACTGTCAAGTACAAAGGAAATAATGCATGCTGGCTTACTCATAATCATCATCATGTCATGTATCCATAAATGTATAAGCTGCCCGTCCATATAGGTACGGTGTGATAATCATAACATTTGCCTGCGTCCAAGCCTCCCGCGTCCGGGGTATCATCTCATGCCGCCCACTAGTGGTGCTGCCCGTGCCATATAGACACGGTGTAATCATCTATAAGCCGCCCGCCTTAGCGGTGCTGCCCGGCCATATAGGCGCGGTGTAATATCATCAACATGTACTCATCATAATGCATGCATGGAAACTCAAAGATGGTTCTAGAGAAGTCTTGAGTTGTGGAGAATGAAAATGAAAATGAAATAAATGAACTCGGGTCTCTTATTTAAAACTTGAAATCTGATTCGAAATGAACAGTGACTGAGGTGTACAGTGGTCGTAAACCCACTTTACGGGTCGTATTCTAGTTTACGGTCCATCCTTCGCTACCGTATTTAAGCATATCAAAACCAGAAAGGCATGCTGGAGATCATGGCAATTTACGACTCAGTTTACGGGCTGTATTTCGATTTACGGTCCGTATTCCAAGTCGTTTTTAACCATTTGAAGCATTTGACAGAAAGTTGAAATTTTTGAAAGGTTGGAGGACGATAGCAGTTTACGGTCCGTAAATCTCTTTACGGGCCGTATTTCACTTTACGACCAACTGGGTCAAAGTGAAAACCTGCAACTTTTCATTGTACGTTCGCGGGGAAATTTTCGAGGTGTAACACTATGATTATAAAGGGCTTTGCATAAGATAAAGAAAAGAGATATGGTACGAATACGACTTGATGTTCCAAGCAGTTAACGATCCTAAGTATGGTTCCACTGGTGTGGTTGCTTGTGTACACTCACCTTAAAATATTAGTACCTTCAAGGTGAGATATGATGAATATGATCACTCCATAATGTAATCGGGGGTCCTCGACCTTATGTCACCCCGATATGGTTATTGATTGTCTTTAAGCTCTAATGTATGTTCTATGACAAATGTGTGATGATGATAAGTTTATGAAGAGTATATGATGATATGGTTCCACCGCGAAGGTGGGCTGCATATGATTCCACCGTGCCTAGATGGCCGGATATGTCACCGCAAAGACGGGCTGCATATGAGTACACCGTGCCTAGAGGGCCGGACATGACACCACTAGTGGGCGGCGTATGATGGTTACCCGGACGCGGGTTAATGATGATGATATATGTGACATGTTGATATATGTGATATGTTTAAAATGCATTTACTCGAAAAAGCTAAGCAGGTTATATCTTCACCTTACGTTTCTTGATTTCTTTATTATGCTCATTTTATTCATTCCTTACATACTCGGTACAATGCTCGCACTGACGTCCTTTTCTTCGGACGCTGTGTTCATGCCCACAGGTAGACAGAGAGGTGATCAAGATTCGTAGGAGCTATCAACAGACTTTGAGAGCACTCCATTGTTCCGGAGGTGCCATTGATTTATTATTTTGTGTATCTATATGTTTTGGGCACGACGGGGTCCTGTCCCATCCAGATGTCTAGTACTCTAGTAGAGGCTCATAGATATGTATGTGTGGGTAGTATGGTCTCACGATTTCCTCATTGTATATGTATACTATTTTGAAAGCCGAAGGGCTTATGTATTTAAAGGTAAATATGTTTCAAAATAAAAATGGTTTTCCTATGATTAGAAGCATGAGAATAATGAATGAATCCAGGATGAGTATGAGGAGTAGTAGTATAAGTGGTGCTCGGTGGTTAGCCCCGGGTACCCGTCATGGCTCCTAGTTGGGTCGTGACAGTATGATCCCACCACAAACTTTAGCTTTACACTCAGGGCGGATGAGAAGGACATGAGAAAAGCATTATAGAAGTTGGCACGTCCGGCCATTTCTTCAGGTCCAGCGTTATGATGGGTCCGCTACGGACGTTAGTATTACAAACTATCGGACGGTTTTCAGTTTCGAAAATTTGTTAATCAAGGGCCGCTAGTGTATGTATGTGAGTTGTACATGAGGAATAAAATGGTCAACCAAGGGGAGGAGAGTAACTAAGGAAAATAGAACGGTTTCACTTCGAGCATGCATCTGGTTAAGTTTTGCAGAACAGGGTCAATGTAGAATGATTACGAGGTAAAGTACTAAAGGATGAAGCGAATTGAAACCAAATCAAATAAGTATAAAGGAACAAGGGCACCTGAAGGGAAGTAGAGATAAAGCACACCATAATAGAAATGAACAAAAGTTATCAAGGAAGGCTACCGAAACACAGCAGTTCCACTTGCTTTATAGAAGAATGGACTCGCGACCGATAATGAAGCGAGCCGTTGAGTGTGAAAAGCTACAAGGGAATATTCGTTATCAAAAGAAGAAAGAAGCTAAGTCAGAGCTCACAACAGAATACAGATGTACAGGAACTATTATGTGTAAGGGATTCACTCTAAGGAAAAGAGACAGACGGTTAGACACAAAGAGGGATGGTGATAGATGGTGATAGATGATGAAGAGAAGACTCTTGTAAATCATGCGCAATAAACAGTGTCATGAGTATGCATCATAGTACATATGATATCAAGCATGGTTAAGTACAATGTGAGGGCACATATATACCTTGCGACTTGCCGGAGGGATGTCGGAGCTCCATGATAGAAAGAATAGTTTCCACTAAGCAATAAAAGTTTAACAAATCGGAATTCGCCCGAAAAGATCTAAGTAAGATAGAAAGATATAGAAAAGCTTAGAGAAACATAAAGCGGAAAAGAGAAGGATACATAGAGATGCATGACAAGATCGTAAGTACGAGGAGGATGGCAGGAAAACAAAAGTCAAGTAATTATGCGCTCAAAGAGCAGAGGCCGTGAAAGTACATATAATTGGAAGAAGTTGATTTTAAGGGAATTAGCACTAATAAGAAAAGTAAAGGAACCGCAAGGTAAATGATACACTAAGTAACGCTTAGTTAGGAATAGGGAGTCGTACAAAGGATATCATGAAAAGAAAGAAGTGCATACTAAGGTAAGGACTTGTCGCATTCTTGAGGAATACGCTCGGCCACAGATTAGCAGTAAGGGAGGGGAAGGTGACTCCATAACGAAAAACTTCAAGGCCATTGAAATAAGGGGCATATGCGGTAAAACCGACAAGAGAGGAGGTAGATAAGCAGTGCTGAAGGCAGCAAATGGATCCTATACTATTAAAGACGATATCCCAACTTTGTGAACAACAGGAGTATGAGCAGAATGTAGAAGGCCTAAACAACATACTGATTCCGTGACATGAGACATGAGTACCGTATATCAAGATCAGCTAGTAAGAATGGTGATAAAAATGAAGAAATTGGCCCTCTTGTGGAAATAATGACTCGAAGAAGGAGCCTAACCACTCATAAGCGCGAGGAGACCGCTAAAAGATAGAGTAACCACATTAATAGGCAAAAAGAAGTTTCCGGAAGCGTCAGGTAGCCACATCCCTATAAGGGGGGAAGTTATGAGGTAGAAAAGGAAGTTAAGAACATAAGCAAGGATAATAAACGCTTGTCAAAAGGAGCTAACATAGAAATGCGATAGTTCAGTAAGCAAAGGGGAGTATATATCTAAGTAATAGAAGGGGAAACCGCTAATAAAAAAGGATCAATAGGTGAGTCTATGAAGGCATGTACGACATACCAGCAAGACGATCCGACACGATCATTAAAGAGACATGAATTACGACCCCATTGCACCCTAATAGGGGAATTTTGCAAGGCCACAAGCAAGGAAGGATTATTAAAGGTAACGCATGGAGGAGTATGACCCTAAGATAAGCAAGTTGTTAGGGGTAGGTACAAGAAGTGAGTACAAGTACTGGAAAAGGGTATAACGGTGCGAGAAGACTCGTAGTAAGGCAAATGAGCAAGGCAAGAAGGGGTAAACTTAAAATTATAAGTCAAGGTTACGAAAGATAAGGGTCGCGGGATTATACCGTTAACATGGAAAGTAAATTAATCATTGTCAATAAGAGATTGTCAACAGAACAATTTAACATTCCAGTTTGGTCGGTACCAGCAGGATAATTAAATTAAGGATGCAGAGGATATAACACGTATATGCCATCTGAAGGGTATCAACTGCAACTCGAAAGCAAATAACTGATAGGGGTTTGACCAAGGTCAAATAGCTAAGTAAGAGGACATAGACAAAAGAAAAATGGAAAGGACCAGAGTCACTGAAGCAACAATATACCAAGCTTAAAAGTAAATGCGATGATGGTTAGTATCTATGGTCTTGTTTCCAAGGAAAGGTATCACACGAATAGTACAAGGCATTTGGTTCACAAAATAAGGATGTACGATAACGACAACACCTTCAGAAATCTAGTAATGCGAGAAAGTGCTGAGATTGATATAACATGGTTAAGAAATGCGGTAACAAGAGACCATAGGTCTACGTTCAAAGGGCAAACCTAAAGTTTGATGTAAAGGGTAAAAATTTGAAGAAAACCCACCCCGTAGAATTTAAGTCACCACACCCCGTAGAATTTAAGTCACCACACCCCATAGAATTTAAGTCACCACCAGCATACTGCGACTAGGACCGATATACAGGGAAAGAGGACGAAGGAAGGAATACAATAAGGTTTTTACCCAAAGATCAAGTATCGCCCATAAGAAGCGCAAGGAATGGTAACTTTATAAGAGTAAGGGGGGAAAAGTAGTCATCTCTAAAAGCTTACAACGAATTATAGCCACAGTAGCTAAGAACCATGGAGGATGCAAACAACTGACATGTTCCGACCTCTCACACTAAGAATGCGACAAGGAGAAAATAAGGTACTTAGAACTTCCCGGCATCTAAGAGGAAGATTAATTTGTGACCATAGGCGCAACTAAGGATAAAAGTAGCGTTTGGATACTAGTTCGATAGTGGGAAGCAAGAGCTGAGAAATAAGAAAAAGTGAGTATGAATTTCAAGGATAAGATAGGGTAACCATGAATAAGTCACGCACAGATGAAGCTATACCTTGGTATCTATTAATGAAACCCCCCTACATTAAAGGACGAATGCTCCTAAAGGGGGAAGGAGTGTAATACTTTGCACCGAACATTTCAACTACTAGTACTCTTCACGCGAATAACCCGTTCCGAGCTTACTGAAATAGGTTTGGAGAGAATGTCTTTCTTTGAGGTGATAATTCCTAAGTAACGGAGAGCCGACATCGATCAAGGATGGTTTAAAATCGTTTATTCAGATAGTCGATGTGGTGAAATCCAAAATTTTGTGCAGACAATAAAGTACCCCTGGAAGGGTTGTATAAAAGAAATAATTTGGGGTTTGGTAAGAAGAAAAACAAAATCAGTCTGGGATCCATCAATTCTTACGAGACACTTCAGGAGGTCAATCAAAAAGCATTCGAATTGGGGCTTCTGTCAGGATTAAAAGAATTGCACAGGAACGACTATTACCTTCAACGGGCGAGAAAGAAAGGACATGGTAAGTTAAGGTAGAAGTGAAATTCGGGTCATATTTAGGTTCCTCAAGGTGTGGCTATATGGAAATTGTGAGGCGATATGTTGTTGAGAACACTACCTTATATACCAATTCAGTTGAGTGATACAGATGATTTTGGGGCCCGAATGGCCAGAGGGAACTCTAAGGAATTAGCATAATGAGTTTTCCCCTCACAGTCTTTTAACATTTGAGGACGAATGTTCTTAAGGGGGGAAGAATGTTCCACCTCACCCTCCCAGGAGCTAAGGACGTTCCGTACTTATGGCGTATTTTTAGAGAAAGAGCTTATGGAGGGTTAACATCGTGAGCATACGTGGGATATAAGTCATGACAAATGGGTGTTACACCTTGGAAGAATTTTGTATCGTTAGTACCGTTACTAAACGAATGTGAGCTCGGAGAGGCCATGGAAATTTTTAAAGGCCAAGAAATACATCTAACAATTAATAAGGGAATAGCTAAAGGTTTCGGGATCAAGCGGGTTGCTAGATTTTGCTCGTGTTTAGTCGAATTGGTGGAAATACGAAATAAATATATGATAGGTATTGATGATAGATTATAATGGATATTTTTTTTAACAAATTAGTTTGGGAATGAGTTTGGATTATGATAGTTTGTGTTGGGTTGTTGTTATAATCCTCGTATCGGAGTATAAACAGAGGAAATGCTGCCCGAATTTTCATAACTCCGAATGAATTGGATATAACACCTAGAATGCTTTGCATGCAAGCTATGAGAAGACTAACCCAGGTCATATATTTCGATTTAGAAGCGAGAGAAGGACCAGGGTAGGAATAGGGAATTCCTCCAGTTCATGTTTTTGAAGATAAGGTATGTTAAGGTTTTCGCTATCGTTTTCCTTGGCACGAATCAATAGAACCCCTAGCTAAGTCGTTCATTGACTCGTATTAAACTGTACGTATACTTTTTGAAAGATCCTTATGATTTTAATGTAAGTATTATCATTTGAGTCATTCCTTGTCCTTATGTATGCACTATTTTACTCCACCGAGCCGCGCTATAGTCGGCCGAGCACGGCACGTGGATGTGCAACCACTGATCAGTTGGCTATTCACACCGAGTACCATTAGGGCTGGGTAGGTTATGATATAATGAGGTTTTTCCGGATGTGGGGAGGATGATGATATGCTGATGATGATTTAAATACCAAGTCCTGAAAAGGCCGAGTACGTTTCACACCAAGTCCCAAAAGGGTCGGGTACGCTTCACACCGAGTCCCACTAGCGCCGGGTACATTATATTTATGTATATTTACTTGCATATGAAATGAAAAATGATTTTCTCATGCATGGCATATTGCATGGTTTCATATGTCAAAGGTTACCAGTTATCACTATTTTCCAATGTTTACATTTATATTTTACTAATGTCATTACTTCCATTCCTTACATACTCAGTACTTTTCTCCGTACTAACTGTCCCACTTGTTGGGGCGCTGCACAGGCAGAGAAGAAGGACCTTCTCAGTAGGATCACCAGCTTCAATAGGACGTCAGCAAGTACCACTATGCCGGGCAAGCTAGTTGGGTATATATCGAGTCTACATGTTATATATACGACAGATGTACGTACTCTTAGAGGCTCATAGATAGTGTAGTGGGTTTCAGTGTCATGCATGTTTTCATTATACTTATGATACATATGTTATAGCTTGGGTGGCTATATGATATTTTATGATGTTTATGTTGCGGCCTTGTCAGCCAGCTTATGTATACAGTTGATCACAAAGAGTTTATTTTATCATTGTGTTGGGCCTTTCTGTGTACCGGTGCTCTTATATGTACATGCTAATGATTATGATCAGGATTGTTGTATTAAGGTTATATTATGTCACGTTAGGTGGTACTCGGCTGCTCGGGTAGAGTGCCCGTTAAGCCCCTCGTCGGGGTGTGACATTATCATACGTTGGCAAAGTTACTTTAAGGTATAAAACCTTCTCGGTAATCTGTGCAACTCCAAAAAATATGGGCATGATATGGTCGGCTAAGAAGGCCATGAATTTCATAAAATGAGTTGTATTATAACATGAATATAGTATATAATATACTTACATGAAAACGTGTAGACATGTAGGATTTTCATTGTTATATCCCGTATTTTTGAACGTCAGATTATTTGCTGAGGTGGGACCCACACATAGAGATTTTTTTTTGGGACATCTAAAAAAAAAATCATATGAATCACATATGAAAAGTTAAACACGATTCAAGAAGGACCCTTGGGCCAAATCAAAGTGGAAGTCCTCCAAACGAATATTTTTAAGAAAACGTTTTCGGGTGATCTGACTTCAAGGTGAAAAACGGTATTATAAGTTTGGAATTTGGAAAAGTACCAAGAACTAGAAGTTGTAGATAATTGAATTAGCTTTCCAACCATAGGTCGTGGGTCCCCAGGTGACGCCGGTACAAGGAGATATGAACGTTTTAAGGTCGAAAGGTCAGTGGGCTAGGCCCAACTCGGGACCAAACCGAGTTGGCCCGAAAAAATCAAAAAAATTAATAAGGCCCAAATTTGTGAGGCCCAACTGGCCATGGTTATGGCCCAAGCCAATATTAAATAAAATTTGGTCAATAAAAGGATGACTAAGTCATCCTTATCACAATAAGTTCTAGAGGTTTCAAGAAAAGAAGAACAAGAGAAAGAAGAGAGAAAAGCTTAAGGCCATTTCGGCCATAGAGAAAGTCCATGAGAAAAATTGATAAAAATTCTTCAAAAATCAATCCCTACCAAGTAAAGGGTGCTTAACAAGGTGGAGTTGTTGTTGGAGCAAGAAAGATTCAAAATCATACAAGTTGCCAAGTTGTAGTCAAGTGAGAAGTTGAAGGAGAAAGGTGAGTTTTGATCTTTCTTTATGTGTTATGAATGGTTTATATGTGTTGTAGTATGTTACAATGGATGAAATTCATGAAAGAGATAAAAATAGGGGTGTGGCCGTGAGGTATGGAACATGTATATGTGTGTAGAAATTGTGTTTTAATTAATTTATCTAGTGTTTGGTTGTTATTTTTGTGAATGATATGTGGAAAATGGATGTTGAATAAATTTGGAGAGGTTGTAGTGTGTATGCTTGATGTTGGCCGTGTAGTTGTAGAGTAATATGGAAGAAAATGAGTCAATTCTATTTAATGTTTTGGTTGTAGTTGAATTGTGGATGCTAGATTGCTAATGAATGCAATATATCTTGTGAAGTTGAAGTAGGTGGAGGTTTGTTTTAGAGGTTATGTGAATTGAATGTAATGTTCTTGCATGCATGGAAGGTAATGTGGTTAGTATGATGTTGTTGGAATATAGATCATGAGGTTGTGATTGTTTTCATTAAAGTTAGAAAGTTTTTGGAAGAAGTAGTAAGTTGATTGAATATGGAAGTTGTTAGTATTGTTGTTGTTGGAATTGTGGTTGATATTTTGGCCGGGTTTGAATTCCCGGGATTGTTGTTGATTGAAATTAGCCAAGTTGAACTTGGTGGGATGGAGTATTTATAGGGGAAGTGCTGCCGAAATTTCGGTAGCCAAATGTTTCCTTAAGAATTCAACTCTAAGTATCCTAATAAGAGTTTTGGTAAACATGACCAATTTGCAGATTTTGACGAGATTGCAACGTGAATTCGGAATAGCAAAAGAAGCGGAAAGAGGTATGTAAGGTTTCACCCTTCTTTCTATGGCATGTCTTAGATGGAATAAGTTGGGTACGCGCCTCGGGGACAACTCTCTTCCCCGGAATCCGCATCCAAAGTTTTCCACTTTTTGTTCAATAGAATTGAACTAGAAAGTGTGCAAATGATGGAAAGACCTCTTAAACCCCTAGAACTTGCATAAGTGGGACCCGATTACCCTAGGACCCTCACAAGTAATGACATGACACGTAATATATGTAAATCATATACGTCACCCCATTCGGCCCGAGGTGGGCCCGCTACTCTCGGATTTTTCCTTACAGTCTTGCTTGACTTACTTGAAGTGAATCCAAAGGGAACCTTTGATCCCGATTTCGTTACCAAATGATAAATACTATGCCTCCTCTAACGAGGGCACTTCCATGACGATAATGATAAAAATGATGTTAGATAAGAGAATATGCCTATGATACGTACTACCGGAACGACTCTATGACTAAGATGACTAAGCTAAGTATCTTATGTAAACATGAAAATGATAAACTAATTTTTGAATCTTATTTATATTTCCGAGCTATGACTTTATTTTCTAAAAGATTTCAAAGTCTATGAACTGTCATCTATGATGCCCCGATTTCATTCTACGTTTACTTTAATATTATTCCCCGTTGGTAGTCTCACCTTAAAATACCCGTTCCTTCAAGGTGAGACAAAGCGATCACGAGTATTCTATAATATAATTGGAGGTCACCGACCTTACGTCACTCCGATGACTACATGATTCTTCTTTGGGCTTTCCTGCGTGCCTATGAGACATATGTATATAGGACACGTAAATGCATATAAGACATGTAAATGTATGTAAGATTTGTTTATATATTTTTAAAACATGCACATAACGAAAGAGCTAGAGCGCTATAGACGCTGATGTACCTACACGACACACATATATGTATATGATAAAAGAGCTAGAGCGCTATAGACGCTGATATATGTACATGATATATGCATGTGTATACGGGGAAAATGGAGGTAAGGGCAGAGCGTTATGAACGCATATCCACCTGATCAGTTGGCATTACATGATATGATATCGTCCCGGACGCGGGATGCCCGGACGCGGGATGCCCGGACGCGGGATGTGTATATTTATGGTTAAATGGATCGGCTGCCGACGCCTCGGCAATATGAGATGTCCTATTTTATATGTATATGTATATGAACAAGGAAAGATTCTTAAAGGAAAGCTAAGTACGCATAGCACCTGCCAAGGGTATATATATATACAGGTTATGTTTCTACCTCAGGACATGTGCTATATTCTCTTATGTCGTTATTTCCGTTTTATACTTTCCGTATGCTACTATTCATGCCTTACATACTCGGTACACTATTCGTACTAGCGTCCCTTCTTGTGGACGCTGCGTTTCATGCCGCGCAGGTCAGCAGACAGGCGGATTTGATCCTTAGAAGCTCTACCAGCAGTGTTGACAGTGCTCCAGTTATTCCGGAGCCTCACTTCCTTGGTACTATTTTGTGTATATATATTCGGGCACGGCAGTACTCATCCCTTTCTATGTATAAACGTACTATGTCTAGAGGCTCGTAGACAGATATGTACAGTCAGTTAAGTATAGTTAGGTATATGGTGTTTTGGCATGCTAATGTTGATGTATAAGTGATAACGAAGTTTATTAGTCTATGTTCAGAATGACGCCGCTAATGTTAATGTTCAAACAAAAATGGCTCTGTTTACATGGCTTGCTAAGAGGTAAAGGTAAAACGATAGACAAGGGGTGCTCGGTACAAGTATCGAGTACTCGTCACGGCCCCTAGACGGGTCGTGACCGAAGTGGTATCAGAGCAGTTCGGTCCTAGGAGTTTGTCTACGAGCCGTGTCCAGTAGAGTCTTGTTTATGGGTGTGTTGCGCGCCACACTTATAAACAGGAGGCTACAGGGCATTTAGGAAATATGACCTTCTTTGTACTCAAGATCGTGCGATAGAGCTATGCTACCAGGTTTCCACATTCCTTTCCTAATCCTGTGTTATGGTTTCAGTAATGCCGCCGAAAAGGAAGGCTACGACGGCCCAGAAGGGCAAGAGGGTGGCTGGCAGCAGAGTTGAACGGGAGCTAGAAGAAGGAGAATCTCATAATGAAGCTCCCCCTCAGACCTTTCCTGCTCCCCCTGCACCAGCAGAGCAGGAAAGAGTTTCAGCTCCAGCCCCCGCACCTCCAGTTCCACCGCCAGCAGCTCCGGGCCAACAGATGGCCGAGGCCATTCAATTACTGACCCAGTTAATTGCCGCACAGGCTCAGCGGCAAGATGTAGACCTAGGAGACAGGGCGGTAAGTGCAAGGGCCCGCGACTTTATCACCTTGAAGCCTCCAGAGTTTTATGGATCCAGACCAGAGGAGGACCCGCAGAGTTTTATAGATGAGATGCTGAGGACTCTAAGGATCATATATGCTTCGGATACGGAGTCCGTAGAGTTGGCTTCATACAGGCTGCGGGATGTGGCAGTTTTGTGGTATAGTAGTTGGATATCCTCGAGGGGAGCGAATGCACCTCCCCCGGTTTGGCAGGAGTTTACCGAGGCATTTCTGCGACATTTCTTACAACCAGAGGTTCGACGAGCACGAGCCGAGATGTTCTTGAACCTTAAACAAGGAAATATGAGTGTTCGGGAGTACGACCTTCGTTTCAACTCACTAGCCAGGTATGCCCCAGCCCTGATAGCAGATAGGGGAGATCATGTGCACCGATTCGTGAGTGGGATAGGGCCACATTTAGTTAAGGAGTGCCTGACGGCTTCACTCCAGGATGGGATGACTATTACCCGCATTCAGGCCCACGCCCAAAATTTGGAAGAGCAGTACCAGTCACAGAGAGGGGAGCGGTATCCAGATAGGGGTTCCAGAAAAAGGGGCAGATTTTCCAGGGCTAGAAGCGAGTATAGAGGGGGACAGGCACCGGAGCAATTTAGGTATTCAGACCAATCGACGGCCAGTGCACCTCCTCGATTTGCGGATAGGGGGCTTAACTGTTCTACTCACTCGAGACCAGATCAGGGTACTAAGGGGTCAGGATCCCAGTATAGAGCTGATTTTAGCAGGATGATGCCACCCCTGCCACGGTGTGCGCGATGTGGTAGACCACACTCTGGAGAGTGTCGCGCAGGTACAGGTGCATGTTATACTTATGGGCGGGTTGGCCATTTGATGCGTGATTGCCCACTGAGGTATGAGGGAGACCAAGCCCAGCCCGCCGGGTCCGCGGTTGGTTCATCTTCGACCGTACGCCCTCTTGGACAGAGTTCCTAAGCTCCAGTGGGCCGTGGCCGAGGTAGAGGAGGGACACCTAGTTCAGCTGGTCCTCCGCACCGCCAATATGCATTGACAGGACGACAGGACCCTGAGCCTTCCGCAGACGCGGCCACAGGTGCTTTTTCGGCACCTTCTATGATATGTATGTTAATTGATTCAGATTCTATCCTATCCTACGTTGCCTTTATATTGGTGATCATATTAAGAATTCAGAAATTAGGACGAAAGGTAGCCATACGCACAGGTAAAAAGACGAATACTAGAGATTGCGGAGGTTAGAACTGTAGATAAAAGAAGAGATGTGTTACGCGACGTTTCGAAAACTGCTAAGACCCCAACTCGTTCCATAATATGTGATATAAGTAGTGCGAGGGAGTGGGGGCGAAAATACTAACGCTAAGACGCTGAAATGCACTAAAGTTTCAAGGTTAAGCGTGCTAGGGTGAGAGTAATTTCATGATGGGTGACCTCCTGGGAAATATGCTGAAATTTTCACAAATGTGGGAACAAGAGACGAATGTGAAGCTAGGTAGTCCAATGTAAATTAGAGTGTGTGGAGTGGTTACAAACCCTATAAAAGTCATGTAGGCTGAGACGGACAAGACTAACGGAAGAGGAGAAAGCGTGACAGAAAGGGGACTTATTAACGTAGGGCCAACGTTCGGAGCTTACTCAATGGACTTACGACATAAAAGCGACCTAAGCGACACGTGAGATGTCTACGAAGGAGACCTCCCCGAAGTAGTATGATACACTATGAGGCCAGTTTAACATTCGAGGACGAATGTTCTAAAGGGAGGGAGAATGTTATATCCCGTATTTTTGAACGTCGGATTATTTGATGAGGTGGGACCCACAAATCGAGATTTTTTTTTGGGACATCTAAAAAAAAATTCATATGAATCACATATGAGAAGTTAAACATGATTCAAGAAGGACCCTTGGGCCAAATCAAAGTGGAAGTCCTCCAAACGAATATTTTTAAGAAAACGTTTTCGGGTGATCTGACTTCAAGGGGCAAACACGGTATTATAAGTTTGGAATTTGGAAAAGTACCAAGAAATAGAAGTTGTAGATAATTGAATTAGCTTTCCAACCATAGGTCGTGGGTCCTCAGCTGATGCCGGTACAAGGAGATATGAACGTTTTTAGGTCGAAAGGTCAGCGGGCTAGGCCCAACTCGGGACCAAACCGAGTTGGCCCAAAAAAATCAAAAAAAATAATAAGGCCCAAATTTGTGAGGCCCAACCGGCCATGGTTATGGCCCAAGCCAATATTAAATAAAATTTGGTCAATAAAAGGATGACTACGTCATCCTTATCACAATAAGTTCTAGAGGTTTCAAGAAAAGAAGAACAAGAGAAAGAAGAGAGAAAAGCTTAAGGCCATTTCGGCCATAGAGAAAGTCCATGAGAAAAATTGATAAAAATTCTTCAAAAATCAATCCCTACCAAGTAAAGGGTGCTTAACAAGGTGGAGTTGTTGTTGGAGCAAGAAAGATTCAAAATCATACAAGTTGCCAAGTTGTAGTCAAGTGAGAAGTTGAAGGAGAAAGGTGAGTTTTGATCTTTCTTTATGTGTTATGAATGGTTTATATGTGTTGTAGTATGTCACAATGGATGAAATTCATGAAAGAGATAAAAATAGGGGTGTGGCCGTGAGGTATGGAACATGTATATGTGTGTAGAAATTGTGTTTTAATTAATTTATCTAGTGTTTGGTTGTTATTGTTGTGAATGATATGTGGAAAATGGAAGTTGAATAAATTTGGAGAGGTTGTAGTGTGTATGCTTGATGTTGGCCGTGTAGTTGTAGAGTAATATGGCAGAAAAGGAGTCAATTCTATTTAATGTTTTGGTTGTAGTTGAATTGTGGATGCTAGATTGCTAATGAATGCATAATAATCTTGTGAAGTTGAAGTAGGTGGAGGTTTGTTTTAGAGGTTATGTGAATTGAATGTAATGATCTTGCATGCATGGAAGGTAATGTGGTTAGTATGATGTTGTTGGAATATAGATCATGAGGTTGTGATTGTTTTCATTAAAGTTAGAAAGTTTTTGGAAGAAGTAGTAAGTTGATTGAATATGGAAGTTGTTAGTATTGTTGTTGTTGGAATTGTGGTTGATATTTTGGCCGGGTTTGAATTCCCGGGATTGTTGTTGATTGAAATTAGCCAAGTTGAACTTGGTGGGATGGAGTATTTATAGGGGAAGTGCTGCCGAAATTTCGGTAGCCAAATGTTTCCTTAAGAATTCAACTCTAAGTATCCTAATAAGAGTTTTGGTAAACATGACCAATTTGCAGATTTTGACGAGATTGCAACGTGAATTCGGAATAGCAAAAGAAGCGGAAAGAGGTATGTAAGGTTTCACCCTTCTTTCTATGGCATGTCTTAGATGGAATAAGTTGGGTACGCGCCTCGGGGACAACTCTCTTCCCTGGAATCCGCATCCAAAGGTTTCCACTTTTTGTTCAATAGAATTGAACTAGAAAGTGTGCAAATGATGGAAAGACCTCTTAAACCCCTAGAACTTGCATAAGTGGGACCCGATTACCCTAGGACCCTCACAAGTAATGACATGACACGTAATATATGTAAACCATATACGTCACCCCATCCGGCCCGAGGTGGGCCCGCTACTCTCGGATTTTTCCTTACAGTCTTGCTTGACTTACTTGAAGTGAATCCAAAGGGAACCTTTGATCCCGATTTCGTTACCAAATGATAAATACTATGACTCCTCTAACGAGGGCACTTCCATGACGATAATGATTACAATGATGTTAGATAAGAGAATATGCCTATGATACGTACTACCAGAATGACTCTATGACTAAGATGACTAAGCTAAGTATCTTATGTAAACATGAAAATGATAAACTAATTTTTGAATCTTATTTATATTTCCTAGCTATGACTTTATTTTCTAAAAGATTTCAAAGTCTATGAACTGTCATCTATGATGCCCCGATTTCATTCTACGTTTACTTTAATATTATTCCCCGTTGGTAGTCTCACCTTAAAATACTCGTTCCTTCAAGGTGAGACAAAGCGATCACGAGTATTCTATAATATAATTGGAGGTCACCGACCTTACGTCACTCCGATGACTACATGATTCTTCTTTGGGCTTTCCTGCGTGCCTATGAGACATATGTATATAGGACACGTAAATGCATATAAGACATGTAAATGTATGTAAGATATGTTTATATTTTTTTAAAACATGCACATGACGAAAGAGCTAGAGCGCTATAGACGCTGATGTACCTACACGACACACGTATATGTATATGATAAAAGAGCTAGAGCGCTATAGACGCTGATATATGTACATGATATATGCATGTGTATACGGGGAAAATGGAGGTAAGGGCAGAGCGTTATGAACGCATATCCACCTGATCAGTTGGCATTACATGATATGATATCGTCCCGGACGCGGGATGCCCGGACGCGGGATGCCCGGACGCGGGATGTGTATATTTATGGTTAAATGGATCGGCTGCCGACGCCTCGGCAATATGAGATGTCCTATTTTATATGTATATGTATATGAACAAGGAAAGATTCTTAAAGGAAAGCTAAGTACGCGTAGCACCTGCCAAGGGTATATATATATACAGGTTATGTTTCTACCTCAGGACATGTGCTATATTCTCTTATGTCGTTATTTCCGTTTTATACTTTTCGTATGCTACTATTCATGCCTTACATACTCGGTACACTATTCGTACTGACGTCCCTTCTTGTGGACGCTGCGTTTCATGCCGCGCAGGTCAGCAGACAGGCGGATTTGATCCTTAGAAGCTCTACCAGCAGTGTTGACAGTGCTCCAGTTATTCCGGAGCCTCACTTCCTTGGTACTATTTTGTGTATATATATTCGGGCACGACAGTACTCAGCCCTTTCTATGTATAAAAGTACTATGTCTAGAGGCTCGTAGACAGATATGTACAGTCAGTTAAGTATAGTTAGGTATATGGTGTTTTGGCATGCTAATGTTGATGTATAAGTGATAACGAAGTTTATTAGTCTATGTTCAGAATGACGCCGCTAATGTTAATGTTAAAAAAAAATGGCTCTGTTTACATGGCTTGCTAAGAGGTAAAGGTAAAACGATAGACAAGGGGTGCTCGGTACAAGTATCGGGTACTCGTCACGGCCCCTAGACGGGTCGTGACATTCATGTTCATAACTTGTATTTAAGAACCCATGGAATTCAAAGCATTATTTTTCATGGATTATAGATAGCTTCTCAATAACAAAATGGAGTATAAAGAAAACAATAACGAATTATCTCTACAATCATGGTATATCATAGTAAATGTGCTTAGGGTTATCATGAACATGGCTAGAACACTACTTTTGGTGTAACTTCATACTTTCATGGAAGAACATGGCGTGGGGAAAAGCAAAGATGTTCCCACACGTAGATAGAAATCCTATATACCTGTTAGTGCTCCAAAACTTGTATAAAAATCTGAACATTTAGAAGAAGTCCAAAAACCTTGGTCTTGAACCCTTTTGAGTGGGTTTTCTTGAAAACCCTAGTATTAGAAGCATTGAATTCTATTTAGAGATCATGGATACAGGTTCGAATTCACTTGGAATGGTTAGAATAGGCTTACCTTGATGTTTTCTAATGATGCGAAGAGAGAACCTTCGCGCTAGGGCTTGGGAATGTGAATAGTGAGAAATAAAACTGAAATCCCATATTTATACTATTCACTGCAGTGGAAAATGTAGAGGCGCAAAGTACGTCCCGTACTTTGAAGTACGGCCCATTTTTCATAGCTCGTACATGAAGTGTCAAAATCTAGTGGCTGGTTAAAGTTACTAAGATGTACGGGACGAAAGTAAGTCCCGCACTTCGAAGTATGTCCCGCACTTTTTGCTCATACCTCGATGGCAATTTCCAGAAACTCCAACTTATCCCAAGGCAAAGTGCGGCTTGAAAGTACAGCTCGTACTTTGAAGTACTGCCTGCACAATTTGATGTAGCTGGCACTTTAACCGTCCAAACCAAATTTTCAATTTCCAATATTTCCATCTTGGTTTCTAAGTCCTGAATCATGAACGTAACTTAGTAATAAGGCACTAGGTGTTACAATATCTCCCCCTTGGAATCATTCGTCCTCGAATGATAGATCATGGTTAAGAACGTGACTTAACATGGATTGAATACATGAACGTGAAGGAAACATGACATGGAACATGAGAACTGAACTGACATGACATGATTTTGTGAAAACATGAACACTGAAAGCTGAGACATGAGTAGATAGTACATGAACGTGAACTTGAAACGTGAGGCATGAATACATAAGCGACATGAGATTAATTCGTAAGGTATTTACCTTGGGCGCTTTCTGCTTGTTCTTCAAACAAGTATGGGTACTTAGATTTCATGTCTACTTCGGCTTCCCATGTAGCCTCTTTAACTTTTTGACTCTTCCATAAGACTTTTACCGAGGCTACTTCCTTGGTTCTCAACTTGCGAACCTGACGATCAAGAATTCCTATAGGAATCTCCTCATAGGATTGGCCATCCTTAATAATTATAGTATTAGCAGGAACAACCAACGATGAGTCTCCCACACACTTCCTCAACATAGACACATGAAACAATGGGTGTATAGTAGCCAACTCTGGTGGGAACTGAAGCTCTTAAGCTACTTGACCAACCCTTTGCAGGATTCTATATGGTCCAATATATCTGGGACTAAGCTTTCCTTTCTTGCCAAATGTCATCACACCTTTCATAGGTGAAACCTTTAAGAATACCCAATCATCAACTTGAAACTCTAAGTCTCTGCGCCTCACATCTGAATAGGACTTCTGGTGACTCTGAGCCAAACTTAAACGATCTTGAATCAACATGACTTTCTCCATAGCCTGATAGACCAAGTCTGGTCCTAACAACTCTGCTTCACCAACCTCAAATCACCCAATAGGCTATCTACACCCTCGCCCATACAAAGCTTCAAACAGTGCAATCTTAATGCTAGCATGATAACTATTATTATAAGAAAACTCAATTAGAGGCAAGTGGTCATCCCAATTACCTTTGAAATCTAAGACACATGCTTCCAACATGTCCTCAAGAGTCTGAATGGTACACTCTGCCTGACCATCTGCCTGTGGATGAAAAGCTGTGCTGAGGTTAACCTTGGTTCCAAATCTTTTCTGAAAGGATCTCCAAAAGTTCATTGTAAACTGAGCACCACGATTTGAAATAATGGACAATGAGGTCCCATGCTATCTGACAGTATCCTAAATGTACAACTTGGCATAATCCTCTACTGAATCGGTGTTCTTAATTGACAAGAAGTGCACTGACTAAGTAAGTCGGTCAACAATTACACAAATCAAATCATGTCTTAATGAAGAACGAGGTCGGCTTGTTCTGAAGTCCATGTTTATCATCTCCCGTTTCCAAATAAGGATATTAATATTTTGAGCCAACCCACCCGGCCTTTGGTGCTCGGGTTTCACTTGTTGGCAATTTGGACACTTCACTACAAAATCTAGTACATTCTTCTTCATATCATACCACCAATAGATTTCCTTGAGGTCATGATACATCTTTGTGGAACCGGGATGGATGGAATACCTGGAATTGTGAGCTTCTGACATAATCCGCTCCCTAAGCTCATCGACATCTGGAACACATAATTTGCCTTGGTACTTCAAAGTACCATCATCTCCCCTTTCTTCAAAAGCCATTGTATTATGCTTGTGAATCCTCTTTTTCAGCTTAACAAGTAGGGATCACTAAATTGCTTCTCTTTAACTTCAACTACTAAGGAGGAATGAGCTCTATTCTGAACAACAACCCCAGCATCCTCGGAGTCCAAAAGTCAAACTCCATGATTGGCCAAACGGTGAACTTCTTTCGTCATAGTTCTCTTATCTGCCTCAACGTGGGCTAAACTTCACATGAAACGCCGACTAAGAGCATCAGCTACAACATTCGCTTTCTCCGGATGATAGAGAATATCCACATCATAGTCCTTAAGTAATTCGAGCCATCTTCTCTGCCTAAGATTCATTTCCCTTTGCTTGAAGATATACTGCAGGCTTTTACGGTCAGTGAAAATATCAACATGCACTCCATACAAATAATGATGCCATATCTTAACTACAAAAACCCCGGCTGCCATTTCTAGATCATGAATCGGATAATTCTTTTCATGAGTCTTAAGGTGACGAGATGTATAAGCTATAACCTTACCATGCAGCATTAAGACACATCCGAGACGAATTCCCGAAGCATCACAATAAACTATGAACCCTTCGGTTCGTCTGAGAACATCAAGACTAGAGCAGAAGTCAACCTTTTCTTCAACTCTTCAAAGCTTTGCTCACATGCATCTGACCACTGAAACTTAACCTTTTTCTGATTCAACTTAGTCAACGGAGTAGAAATGGAGGAAAATCCTTCTATGAAACGTTTATAATAGCCTGCCAGACGTAAGAAACTTCTTACATCAGAAACTGAAGTGGTTATGGGCCAATTCTTTACGACATCTATTTTTTGAGAATCAACTTTCACACCTTCACCTGAAATTACATGGCCTAAAAATGCCACCGACTTAAGTCAAAATTAACACTTTGAGAATTTAGCATAAAGCTCACGGTCCTGAAGTATCTGCAACACCATTCTAAGATGTTCTGCATGTTCAGCCTCACTACAGGAATACACCAAAATAACATCAATGAAGAAAATGACGAATAAATCAAGATAAGGCTTAAAGACTCTGTTCATAAGGTCCATGAAAGCAGCTGGCGCATTTTTTAACCCAAAAGACATAACAAGAAACTCAAAGTGACCATAACGGATTCTGAATGCGATATTAGGAATATCAACTTCCTTAACCTTTGACTGATGGTAACCTGATCTGAGGTCAATCTTAGAATAACACTGGGCACCCTGAAGTTGGTCAAATAAGTCATCTATTATGGGGAAAGGATACTTGTTCTTAATGGTGACTTTGTTCAACTGGTGATAGTCAATGCATATGCATAAGGAACCATATTTCTTTTTGACGACAAGAATGGCGCACCCCAAAGTGAAACACTAGGCCTAATAAATCGCTTATCAAAGAGATCTTTTAACTCTGCTGGAGCCATTCTGTATGGTGGAATGGATATCGGCTGAGTGTCGGGAAGTAGATCAATTCCAAAGTCAATCTCCTTATGAGGAGAAACTCCGACAAGATCTTCTGGGAAGACCTCTAGAAACTGATTAACGACTGGTAAAAAGTAGAGGGCTGGGGTCTGGGCATCTGTATCCCTAACTCGAAGTAAGTGATAAATATACCTCTTGGAAATCATCTTTCTGGCTGTTAGATTAGAAATAAACCTACCCCTGCGTATTACTGAATTTCCCTTCCACTCTATGACTGGTTCATTAGGCAACTCAAGTCTCACTATTTTGGTTCTACAACCTGCTGTGGCATAACATGAAGATAACCAATCCATACTCATTATTACATCAAAGTCTACGATCTCCAATTCTGCTAGGTCGGCGATGGTTCTGCGGTGATAAACTAAAACTAGGCAACCCCTATAAACATGTCTAGCTATAACTGATTCCCCAACTTGGGTGGAGACGTCAAAGGGTTCATGCAACTTTTCTGGTTCAATCCAAAATTTCTTAGCAACAAATGGTGTCACGACCCGATTAGGGGTCGCGGCGGGTACCCGGGGCTAACCACCGAGCACCGCTTGTTCTATTACTCATCATACTCAATTTTAAGAAAATCATCTTTCATTTTGAAAACATAATTACTTTCATATACATATGCCTCTCGGCCATCAAAATAATATACATATACAAAATAGCATCCTCGTGAGACCATATAACCCATACTGCGTATCTACGAGCCTCTACTGGAGTACTAGACATAGGAATGGGACAAAACCCCGTCGTGCCCAAAATACATATACACATATATATATATATACACAAAAGTATAAACCCGATTAGCACCTCCGGAATAATGGTGTGCTCCTGCAAATAATCTGATAGCTCCTAAAGGTCTGTGCCGTCTCCCTGTCTACCTGTTGGCATTAACACATCATCCAAAGAAAACGGACGTCAATATGAATATTGTACTGAGTATGTAAGGCATGAATGAAATAAGAATGATAGAGAAATCATAAGTCATAAGGTGAAGGCAAAACCTGCGCGACCTTTAGGGATGAATACATTTCATACATATATCATATATATACATAATCGTCGTACATGAATCATCACAGCGTATACATCATTATGTCATATAATTCATCGTCGTAGTACCGTATCTGCTCATACATATAAAGCATTATCCGTATTCGACCACGTAGGGCTCGACAATATCCGTATTCGGCCACGTAGTGGCTCGACAGTATCCGTATTCGGCCACGTAGTGGCTCGACAGTATCACATACATATCTTCCGTATTCGGCCACGTAGTGGCTTGACCATATCACATACATCATAACAAGGATCAGTATATCTCATCACCATCATTGTCATCACATACATTTTATAAGCGTATCGTAACGTTTCATTAATGCATACATTTAAATTTAAAGACAATCTATGAAAATCACATCATATTCGTAGCATGGACTTCATATGAATATCATAGGATAGACATTATAATCTCTAGGCTTAAGCTAAACATTACCACTATCATTTATATAGCATATCTCTTACCTTTATCTCATATGAAATCCTCTATGGACACAGACTCGCAACTTTGCGGAATATTGGTCATAAGATGTGCAATAAGGCTTATGGACAATCTATAACAATGTCGGGGTAACATAAGGTCGAGAACCCCCGATTACATTATGGAGCATTCATAGGTATTCCGCCTCACCTTTAAGGAATTAGTACATAAGGTGAGTGTATACAACAAGTAACACCAATAGATTATAGTTAATGTCGTAAGCTTGGTAGGAACATTATACCATGAACTCTAGAATCTTTAGACTTAGTCTTATCATCTTCATTATCATATTCATAACGCATTCCTCATCTTTATCTCATAAGAAGATCTCTATCAATGTTGACTCGCAGTTCCGGAATATAAGAATGTTATATCCCGTATTTTTATACGTCGAATTATTCACAAGCTAATCGACATAAGTTAAGGACGGGATTATTTTTGGATATGAAATAGGAATTTTTAATTCTCAATTTTAATTAGTACACGATTTGTTTATAAATTTCAACCAGTATAAAAATATTATTGGAAATTAGGGACTAATTAACTACGATTAGATTATTAAGTAGGGATTAGTGATTAATTAAAATTAATTAAGTTAATTATAACTTGTGGGCCCCACCTATTTTTAATTAAAAAAAATAAAAAGCAACAAATTGGTGAGTCATAGGGGGGTAACACGTGTCCAAGAAAGGGGCACCATATATAAGCCAAGTTTGATGACTAAGTAAAGTTATCATTTTCATTTCACAAAATTGAAGCAAAAAAAAAAAAAAAAGAACATTTCCATGGCTGCTCTCGGCCAGCCATGGTTGAATGGAAAAAAAAAATTGTTGCTTGTTTTGATCAAGTTCCAAGTGATTTGCAAGTTCAAGGAGGTGATAGCAACATTGGATATTGAATTGAGAAAGAAGAAATAGTGAAATTGGAGCAAATAAGCGTAGAAATTCCTCCAAGTAAATTAAGGTAATATTTTCTTATTATGTGGTATAATTGTATTAATGGTGTTGTAATGGAAGGATTAAAATTGGATTGGAGGAAATTGGAAGTATGAAATTGCATGAAATCGTTGATATTAGGAGTTGTAGTCGTTATATGGAATTGTTGAATTGAAAAGATTCAAAGTGTGGTTTATGTTCATACGTTGTTGTTCGTGTTGTTGTCGTGTCGTCGTTGATGTGGATTCTAAATTTGGAAGAAAGAAGTGTATAAAGTATCGTATACAAAGCGTATGTTGGTTTGTTTGGTGTATAATCTTAAAACGTTAATGATTTGGATTGGAAAAGGATTAAGAAGGGTTGTTAGATTGTTTGAGTTGTTTATGGGCTGAATTGTAAGGGTTTTATATGCATATCTCTATTACTGTCATTGTTGGTATTGCTGTGATAACAGGAGGTTAATTGGAATTTCGGGTTAGGCGAGTATATAGGGGAAATGCTGCCCGATTTCCGTTAAGTTCTTAACTAATGAAAATCCTAATCAAGAAAGCATGAATTAAAGAATGATTCCTATAGATTTATAAGCTAGAAAGTATAGTTTACTAACGATAGCGTTACTTTCATATCAAATAGGCTAAAGGGGCGACGAAGCGAACTTGGTTACGGTTAACCTGTAACAGGTATGTATAGCTAACCCTTCTTTCTTTTTGGTATGATCTTTATGAAACAAACAAACGACGTATATATATGACTCCAAAGAAGCTCCTATTCTTAGAGCCACTAGGATGGCTAATGTTCTTGACTTCCAGAAGCTAATTCATTATGTCTTGATACGTGTATATGATTCCAA